>NC_138741.1:465000-545000 GCF_965113295.1 Leuciscus leuciscus
ACATCATTATTAAAGCAGCCTTTCCAGAACACTGAGCTCTTCTGAACACACATGTGAACAGCTTTTCAAATCAATATTACCAGGACTAGTCGAGGCCGAGTCGAGTCCAAGACCAGGACTAGTCGACTCGACACCGAGTCGAGTCCAAGACCAGGACTAGTCGAGGCCGAGTCAAGTCCAAGACCAGGACTAGTCGACATCGAGTCGAGTCCAAGACCAGGACTAGTCGAGGCCGAGTCGAGTCCAAGACCAGGACTAGTCGAGGCCGAGTCAAGTCCAAGACCAGGACTAGTTGAGACCGAGTCGAGTCCAAGACCAGGACTAGTAGAGACTGTGTTGAGTCCAAGACCAGGACTAGTCGAGGCAGAGTCGAGTCCAAGACCAGGCCTAGTCGAGGCCGAGACCGAGTCGAGTCCAAGACCAGGACTAGTCGAGACCGAGTTGAGTCCAAGACCAGGACTAGTCGACACCGAGTCGAGTCCAACACCAGGACTAGTCGAGGCCGAGTCAAGTCCAAGACCAGGACTAGTAGAGACTGTGTTGAGTCCAAGACCAGGACTAGTCGAGGCAGAGTCGAGTCCAAGACCAGGCCGAGTCGAGTCCAAGACCAGGACTAGTCGAGACCGAGTTGAGTCCAAGACCAGGACTAGTCGACACCGAGTCGAGTTCAACACCAGGACTAGTCGAGGCCGAGTCAAGTCCAAGACCAGGACTAGTCGAGGCCGAGTCGAGTCCAAGACCAGGACTAGTCGACACCGAGTCGAGTCCAAGACCAGGACTAGTCGACACCGAGTCGAGTCCAAGACCAGGACTAGTCGAGGCCGAGTCGAGTCCAAGACCAGGACTAGTCGAGGCCGAGTCGAGTCCAAGACCAGGACTAGTCGACACCGAGTCGAGTCCAAGACCAGGACTAGTCGAGGCCGAGTCGAGTCCAAGACCAGGACTAGTCAAGGCCGAGTCAAGTCCAAGACCAGGACTAGTCAAGGCCGAGTCGAGTCCAAGACCAGGACTAGTTGAGACCGAATCGAGTCCAAGACCAGGACTAGTCAAGGCCGAGTCAAGTCCAAGACCAGGACTAGTCAAGGCCGAGTCAAGTCCAAGACCAGGACTAGTCGAGGCCGAGTCGAGTCCAAGACCAGGACTAGTCAAGGCCGAGTCAAGTCCAAGACCAGGACTAGTCAAGGCCGAGTCAAGTCCAAGACCAGGACTAGTAGAGACTGTGTTGAGTCCAAGACCAGGACTAGTCGAGGCAGAGTCGAGTCCAAGACCAGGCCTAGGCAAGGCAAAGCAAGGCAAGTTTATTTATATAGCACATTTCATACACAATGGCAATTCAAAGTGCTTTACATAGAAGAAATTAAAATAATAAAAAGAAATAAGAATAATTAAAACAGTTTAGAAAAATAAAATGAAATACAGTACAGTACAGTCGGACGAACAGTGGCACAGTGCTCATTCAGTAAATGCATAGCTAAACAGAAGTGTTTTGAGTCTGGATTTGAATGTGACCACTGTAGGAGCACATCTGATCTCTTCTGGAAGCTGGTTCCAGCTGCGGCTGGCATAATAGCTAAAAGCAGATTCGCCATGCTTAGAGTGAACCCTTGGTATTTCTAGATGATATGATCCTAATGATCTGAGTGATCTGTTGGGTTTATATTCAGTGAGCATATCTGCAATGTATTGAGGTCCTAGGCCATTGAACGACTTATATACCAGTAATAATACTTTAAAATCAATCCTAAATCTAACTGGAAGCCAGTGTAATGACCTGAGGACTGGTGTGATATGTTCATATTTTCTGGTTCTTCTCAGAATCCTGGCAGCAGCGTTCTGTATGAGCTGCAACTGTCTTATGGTCTTTTTGGGTAGGCCAGTGAGGAGTCCATTACAATAATCCATCCTGCTGGTGATGAAAGCATGCACAAGTTTCTCTAAGTCTTGTCTGGAAACAAAGCATCTAATTCTTGGAATATTTTTGAGATGATAGTATGCTGATTTAGTTATTGCTTTGACATGACTACTGAAACTAAGGTCTGACTCTAGTGTTACACCAAGACTCCTGACTTGATTTTTAGTTGTTTGACCCCTAGAGTGAAGGTATGCGTTCACCTTGAGAACTTCATCTTTGTTTCCAAACTCAATGACTTCAGTTTTATCTTTGTTTAACTGAAGAAAGTTTTGGCACATCCAACTGTTGACTTCATCAATGCATTGGCACAGGGAGTCAATGGGGCTGTAATCGTTAGGCGATAGGGCTAAGTACAGCTGTGTGTCGTCTGCATAGCTGTGGTAAGCAATTTGGTTCTTTCTCATTATTTGGCTCATTGGGAGCATATACAGGTTGAACAGGAGTGGCGCAAGAATTGAGCCTTGAGGGACTCCGCATGTCATGGATGTCCACTCAGACTTATGGTCTCCTATACTCACATAATAACCTCTCCCATCTAAGTATGACCTGAACCATTTTAGGACTATCCCAGAAAGCCCCACCCAGTTTTCCAGCCTGTCAAGAAGTTGTCATGGTCACAAAAGACAGAAGCAATAATGCAAGTAAAAAAGTTTATTGATGAGAGGAATGAAAGTCCGGTAATGGGTGAGCAGCTGATGACACAGGGACTGGATGGTCAGCGAAGTGTCCGTGAAGTGAAGTGATGCAGACGTGATGACCCAAGTGAAGACGAAATCCAGGTGAACAAGAAACAAGAACGGGAACACGAACAGGAACGTCGACGGGAACAGGATCACACACGGGAGACATCAAACAACGATCTGACAATGAGAGGAAAGTGCGGTGAGGTTTTAAAGGTGCGTGAATGAGCTGCAGCTGGAGCGATGAGTGAGATCAGCTGGATCGCTGATCTACCGGAATGAGTGGTCACGCCCACTCTCACACACCCAGACACACAAAACAACAGTTACACGAGACAAGAAGGAAACAATGAATTTATGAACCGTGACAGTACCCCCCCTCCTAGGAACGCCTCCTGGCGTCCCCAGACTCCCTTACCTGCCGATTGTAATCACCAATAAGGGAGTGATCCAGGATGTCTCTGGCAGGTACCCAACTTCTCTCCTCCGGACCGTAACCTTCCCAGTCCACCAACTACTGGACTCCACGTCCCCTCCGCCTTGTGTCCAGAATACGATTTACCGAATATGTGGGTTCCCTGTCTACGAGTCGCGGCGGTGGGGGAACCGGGGCTGGCGGATTAATTCGAGAATAAAACACGGGTTTGATTTTGGATACATGAAACACGGGATGAATTCTCCTGTACACTGGAGGGAGGTTGAGGCGGACTGCCACCGGACTAATGATCTTGGTGACAGTGAACGGGCCGATAAATTTAGGAGCAAGTTTATTAGAAACGGAGCGGAGAGGAATGTTCTTGGTAGAAAGCCACACTTTTTGACCAGTGACGTATACGGGAGGCCTAGACCGGTGGCGATCGGCTTTGGCCTTGGTGCGCGCTCCCACCCTGAGTAGAGTCTCGCGGGCTCTAGTCCAAGTGCGATGACACCTCTGGACGAAGGCGTGAGCGGAGGGGACCGCGACTTCGGACTCCAGACTAGGGAAAATTGGTGGCTGGTAACCTACACTACACTCAAACGGAGATAGGCCCGTAGATGACACTGGCAACGTATTGTGTGCGTACTCCACCATAGACAATTGCTGACTCCAAGAGGAAGGATTCTTGGAAACCAGACATCGCAACGATCTCTCCAAATCTTGGTTGGCTCTCTCAGTTTGACCATTGCTCTGGGGATGAAACCCTGAGGACAGACTGACAGTCGCCCCCAATAATCTACAAAACTCTTGCCAAAATTTGGACACAAATTGGGGTCCTCTGTCGGAAACCACGTCTGTCGGGAGGCCATGTAAGCGAAAGACGTGATTAACGACGGTCAACGCTGTCTCCTTGGCTGAGGGTAATTTGGGCAAGGGAATGAAATGTGCCGCCTTCGAGAACCGGTCCACCACGGTCAAAACTACCATGTTACCCTGGGAGGGTGGGAGGGCGGTGACAAAATCTAGCGAAATGTGGGACCAGGGTCTCGAAGGGACAGGCAGCGGTTGGAGTAACCCATCTGGGGGTCGATTGGAAGTCTTACCAGTGGCACAAACAGAGCAAGCCAAAACAAAACTGTGAACGTCACGAGCCATGAGTGGCCACCAGAATCGTTGCTTGACCAAAAACTTGGTACGACTAACTCCTGGATGACAAGCCACGTTGGAACAATGCCCCCACTGAATAACGTCGGACCGTAATCCCTCCGGTACAAATAAGCGGTTCGGTGGGCAACCGGCCGGGGGCGTTACCCCTTCTAAGGCTCTCTTGACCTTCGATTCGACCTCCCATACGAGTGTGGAGACAAATAGATTCTCGGGTAAAATGCACTCGGGAGTAGCCAGGCGTTCGGAACGGTCAAAAATGCGCGATAAAGAGTCGGGTTTGATGTTCTTGGAACCCGGGCGGTACGAGAGTGTAAAATCAAAACGTCCAAAAAAAAGTGCCCACCGAGCCTGCCTGGAGTTCAATCTTTTGGCAGTCTTAATGTATTCCAAATTCTTGTGGTCTGTCTAGACGATAAAAGGTACTCCCGACCCTTCTAACCAGTGGCGCCATTCTTCCAACGCTAACTTGACCGCCAACAATTCTCTGTTACCAATGTCATAATTGCATTCGGCAGGGGACAAACGATGGGACAAAAACGCGCATGGGTGCATTCTATCGTCTGTGGGAGAACGCTGAGAGATCACTGCACCTACCCCCACCTCTGACGCATCAACCTCCACCACGAACTGACGTGATGGATCAGGGGTAATCAGGATGGGAGCCGAAACAAAGCGACTCTTAAGTTTGGCAAACGCAGCCTCAGCTGCGTCTGACCACCTGAACGTAGTTCTGGGGGAGGTCAAGGCAGTCAGAGGCGAGGCTAGTTGGCTGAAGTTGCGAATGAACCGCCGGTAGAAATTGGCGAACCCCAGAAACCGCTGTAGGGCCTTACGGGAATCTGGAGTTGGCCATTCCACCACAGCCTTAACCTTCTCAGGATCCATCCGTATTCCCTCAGACGACACAATGTAACCTAGGAAAGAAACAGACTGTGCATGAAATTCGCATTTCTCCGCCTTGACAAAAAGCCCATTCTCTAGCAACCTCTGAAGCACTCGTCGGACGTGCTGCACGTGTTCCTGGAGAGAAGATGAAAAAATCAATATGTCATCCAGGTAGACATATATGAACTGGTCAACCATATCTCGCAGCACGTCATTAACGAGAGCCTGGAAGACTGCTGGGGAGTTGGACAAACCGAAAGGCATGACCAAGTATTCAAAGTGCCCCCTGGGGGTGTTAAAAGCAGTCTTCCACTCATCCCCCTTCCTAATGCGGACCAAATGATAAGCATTGCGCAAGTCCAATTTAGTGAAGACGGACGCTCCCTGTAACCTCTCGAAGGCTGAAGACATCAACGGCAAAGGATAAGTATTCTTTACCGTGATGCTGTTCAGCCCCCGGTAATCAATACAAGGTCGCAGAGATCCGTCCTTCTTCCCCACAAAAAAGAACCCCGCCCCCACTGGAGAAGAGGAAGGACGGATGAACCCCGTTGCTAGAGAATCAGAAATATATTTCTCCATGGCCCCCCTCTCTGGAACAGAAAGCGAATATAACTTGCCTTTAGGCGGAGATTTTCCTGGCAGTAAATCTATTGCACAGTCATAGGGACGGTGCGGAGGAAGAGAAGCTGCCCGAGACTTACTGAACACTTCCTTCAGGTCCAGGTACTCCGCTGGCACGTTAGATAAATCCACTGCCTCCTCCTGAAACACAGAGACAGAAACAGATGGACAAGCAGAGACAAGACAGGACTCATGACACTTTGTGCTCCATTCCAACACTGTACGCTGCTGCCAGTCTATCTTGGGGTTGTGGTTGATGAGCCAGGGATGACCTAGGACAATGGGTGCGAGAGGGGAGTCCAGTATGTAGAATGACAGGGTTTCAGTATGGTTGCCTGATGGGATGAGCGTGACAGGTCCGGTGGTGAGTGAAATGTTAGGTAGGTCTTGGCCGTTGAGTGCGTGAACTTCAATCTTGCTGGTGAGTGGTAGGAGGGGAATTTGGAATCTGTGTGCAAAAGAGTAGTCCATAAAGTTACCTTCGGCCCCGGAATCCACCAGTGCTTGACAGTCGTGCTCGTGGGCTGACCATCTTAGTCTTACTGGGAGGAGCGTAGATGTAGATGAGGTCTTCTCGGCGGAGATCCCACCTGACAGTAGCCTCATATTTACTGCCGGGCCTGCCCTTTTACTGGGCAGCCGAAAGCGAAATGTCCTGATGCCCCGCAGTCCAGGCAGAGCCCTTGGGATCTCCGCCTCTCCTTCTCCTCCCGAGTAAGCCGAGCTCGCCCGACCTGCATGGGCTCGTGATCGTCGACGGGGCTGACCGCATCCCCGCCGCTGGACCGTTGATGCTCGGCTCCCTCCACAATTCGACCAGGCAGCCTCCGTCGTTCGACGCGGGATAGACGTGCGTCTACTCGAAGTGCCAGTTCTATAAGTCCATTGAGGGACGTGGGCAGGTCCAGGGCGTAGATCTCCTTCTGGATGCGGTCAGCCAGCCCATGCAGGAACATGTTCCACTGCGCCTCCTCGTTCCATTGACACTCTACCGCCAGAGTCCTGAATTCAATAGAATAGTCAGAGACTGACCTCTCTCCTTGTTTGAGCTCTGCTAAAATGCGGGCCGCCTCTCTCCCGGTGCTGGCACGGTCGAAGACCCTCTTCATCTCGGCGGAGAGTGTCTGGAACGAGGTACAGCATGGGTCTTGATTCTCCCACACCGCCATTCCCCAAAGTGCTGCCTTCCCAGTCAAGAGTGTGAGCACAAATGCCACCTTGGCCGATTCGCTGGAGAAGGTCCTAGGTTGCAGTGAGAAATGCATCGAACAGCGGGTCAAAAATGCCCTGCAAAAATTAGGCTCACCTGCATAAGACTCAGGTACGGGAAGGCGCGGCTCTGACTGGGAAGCATTCTCCGGTGGTGTGGGGGGAACGGCCGGTGTGGGTGGCGCAGCGGGACTTCGCAGGAGTTGTAGTTGCTGGGTGAGCTCGGACACCTGTGTCACCAGCGCTTGAACTGCTCTCGCTGTGTCGTTGAGATTCTTTTCCTGATGATCCGTTCACTGTATGCTGGTATTGACAAATGTCTCGAGTGATAATGGGTTACTTGCTGCTTCCATGGCATGGTCAGATCGTTCTGTCATGGTCACAAAAGACAGAAGCAATAATGCAAGTAAAAAACTCAGTTTATTGATGAGAGGAATGAAAGTCCGGTAATGGGTGAGCAGCTGATGACACAGGGACTGGATGGTCAGCGAAGTGTCCGTGAAGTGAAGTGATGCAGACGTGATGACCCAAGTGAAGACGAAATCCAGGTGAACAAGAAACAGGAACGGGAACACGAACAGGAACGTCGACAGGAACAGGATCACACACGGGAGACATCAAACAACGATCTGACAATGAGAGGAAAGTGCGGTGAGGTTTTAAAGGTGCGTGAATGAGCTGCAGCTGGAGCGATGAGTGAGATCAGCTGGATCGCTGATCTACCGGAATGAGTGGTCACGCCCACTCTCACACAGTCAGACACACAAAACAACAGTTACACGAGACAAGAAGGAAACAATGAATTTATGAACCGTGACAGAAGTATGTTATGATCGACAGTGTCAAATGCAGCACTGAGGTCGAGTAGTACCAGCACTGATAATTTGCCTGAATCAGTATTTAAGCGAATATCGTTTATTATCTTTATGAGCGCTGTCTCTGTGCTGTGGTGCGGTCGGAAACCAGATTGAAAATTGTCAAAGTATCCATTCGAGCTTTAGAATTTGTTCAGCTGATTAAAGACAACTTTTTCAATGATCTTGCCTATGAAAGACAAGATTGGCGCCGCGGATGGCTGCCTCGGTGTGGAGCTCTCCAGTTATTGTGTTGTTTTTGTTGGTTTGTTCTGCGTTTAGTCATTCTTTTCCTATCAGTTTCACCAAAGACGAACTACTGGACATTAGGAAACACACACCAGACAACTTTTCTACAGATTTTGATTACTCAGACGTTTTACTGGACATTCTCGTCGGAGGGGCAGCGGTGTTGTTCAAACGCGCGGTCAGACGCAAACGCGGGAAGCGCGCTGGCGCGCTGGTGAAACTCCGCGAGCGCGGCCTCCGCACTGCACTCCCTAGTATTCATCTTGCAAATCTCCGATCTCTTCCTAACAAAATGGACGAACTTCTTCTCCTCACCCGCACTAACAAGGATTTTTTAAACTCCGCTGCTCTGTGCTTCACTGAAACCTGGCTGAGTGAAGCCATACCGGACAACGCACTACATCTGCCGGGCTTTCAGCTGTTCCGAGCGGATCGCATCGCGGAACTAACGGGGAAAACGAGAGGTGGTGGATTGTGTTTCTACATTAACGAAAGTTGGTGTTCAGATGTAACAACACTGAAGAAGATGTGCTCTCCTAACTTAGAGGTGCATTTCATGAACTGTAAACCTTTCTACTCGCCACGGGAGTTTTCCTCATTCATTCTCGCGAATGTTTACATTCCTCCAGACGCGTGTGTGAGCGCGGCGATACAACAGCTGGCTGAACATATAGCTGAAATGGAACAAAGGTACCCAGACTCTCTTTTAATCATTCTTGGGGATTTTAACAAAGCAAATCTCTCCCGTGAACTGCCAAAATACAGACAGCATGTTACATGTCCTACCAGAGACAGTAATATATTGGACCACTGTTACACCACGATAAAGAATGCGTATCACTCCGTCCCACGGGCAGCTTTGGGGCTCTCTGATCACTGTTTGGTTCATCTTATACCGACCTACAGGCAGAAACTGAAATCAGCTAAACCTGTAATAAGGACTGTAAAAAGATGGACCAATGAAGCAGAGCAGGATCTACAGGCCTGCTTCGATTGCACTGATTGGACTGTTTTTGAAGCTGCAGCCACCGATCTGGATGAGCTCACAGATACTGTAACATCATATATCAGTTTCTGTGAGGATACATGCATTCCTACCAGGACATTCTTATCATTCACTAATGATAAACCATGGTTTACTGGGAAACTCAAACAGCTTCGTCATGCCAAAGAGGATGCTTACAGAAGTGGGGATAAAATCTTGTATAACCAGGCCAGAAACAGACTGACAAAGGAGATCAGAGTTGCTAAAAGAAGCTACTCTGAAAAGCTGAAAACCCAGTTTTCAGCCAACGACCCGGCATCAGTCTGGAGAGGCCTGAGGAACATCACCAACTACAAATCACCATCCCCCCCATCTGTGGAGAATCAACAACTGGCCGACACTCTCAATGCATTTTATTGCAGGTTTGAGAAGCCCAGACTCACACCTCACACCCGCTCTGATGTGCACTTCACACATCCACCATCACCTCCTGCAACCCCTCTCCTCCCCCCTTCTGCCATCCAACCTGAGCTTAAGGTCTGTGTGGAGGACGTGAGCCGAGTCTTCAAAAAACAGAAGACTAGGAAAGCTTCAGGCCCAGACGGCATCTCATCTGCTTGTCTAAAAGCCTGCGCTGACCAACTGGCCCCAGTCTTCACGCAGATCTTCAACAGATCATTGGAGCAGTGTGAAGTTCCCTGCTGCTTCAAACGCTCCACTATCATTCCGGTTCCCAAAAAAACTAAAATCACTGGACTTAATGACTACAGACCTGTCGCTCTCACGTCTGTGGTCATGAAGTCGTTTGAAAGACTGGTGCTGGCCTATCTGAAGGACATCACTGGACCCCTGCTGGATCCCTTTCAGTTTGCTTACAGAGCAAACAGGTCTGTGGATGATGCAGTCAACATGGGACTGCACTATATCCTGCAACATCTTGACAGACCTGGGACTTATGCACGGATCTTATTTGTGGACTTCAGTTCGGCCTTCAATACCATCATCCCTGATCTTCTCACAGCCAAACTGACTCAGCTCTCCATGCCATCCTCAATCTGTCAGTGGATCTCCAGCTTCCTGACGGACCGGCAGCAGCGAGTGAGACTGGGGAAGCTCACATCCAGGACCCTCACCATCAGCACTGGCGCCCCCCAAGGGTGCGTTCTCTCCCCACTGCTCTTCTCCCTGTACACTAATGACTGCACTTCTAAAGACCCCTCTGTCAAGCTCCTGAAATTTGCAGACGACACCACCGTCATCGGTCTCATCCAAAATGGTGACGAGTCTGCTTACAGACTGGGGGTTGAACAGCTGGCTGTCTGGTGCAGCTATAACAACCTTGAGCTGAACACGCTCAAAACAGTGGAGATGATTGTGGACTTCAGGAGAAAATCCCCAGCACTCCCCCCTCTTACCATCATGAACAGCACTGTGGAAGCAGTGGAGTCATTCAGGTTCCTGGGCTCTACCATCTCTCAGGACCTGAAGTGGGCAAATCACATTGACTCCATTGTGAAAAAGGCCCAGCAGAGACTGTACTTCCTTCGCCAGCTGAAGAAGTTCAATCTGCCACAGGAGCTGCTGATCCAGTTCTACTCAGCCGTCATTGAGTCTGTTTTAAGCACTTCCATCACTGTCTGGTTTGGTTCAGCTACCAAATCGGACATCAGGAGACTACAACGGACAGTCCGGACTGCAGAGAGGATTATTGGTGCCACCTTGCCAACCCTCCAGGACCTGTACTCTTCCAGAGTGAGGAAGAGAGCAGGTAAAATCATCACAGACTCCACTCACCCTGGACACCCCCTGTTTGAACTGTTACCGTCAGGACGGCGACACAGATCACTGGCCACAAGAACATCCAGGCACAGGAACAGTTTCTTTCCACAGGCCATTTCCCTTCTGAACACTTAACATGCCCCCCAATGCATATGCCTGTAAGTGCAATACTCCCACTGTCTAGTGCAATATTCTATTCTCTAAGTCAGGTGATATTTATATTTATATTATTCATACTACTCAAAATACTGTAAATATGTTCATAATCTGTAACATGCACTAGACTCCCACTGTCTAGTGTAATATTCTGTAACTCAGGTGATATTTATATTTATATTATAATTCATATTACTCAACATACTGTAAATATGTTCATAATCTGTAAATGTTTATTCAGACTAAACCCAACTGTGACCCCTTTTTTGACTTTTTATACTATTTTTATTTTTTATTTTTTTATTTTTTATTTTTTTTATATATTTTATTCTTAGATTTTGTATTACTATGTTTCTTGTTGTATTTGTATTTGTATATGTGCACTGGAAGCTTCAGTACCAAGAAAAATTCCTTGTGGGTGCAAGCACACTTGGCAATAAAGCTCTTTCTGATTCTGATTCTTCTGATTCTGAAAGGAAGATTTGAGATCGGTCTATAGTTGCTTAATATGGTCTTATCCAGATTGCTCTTTTTCAGGAGGGGCTTGACAACTGCAGTTTTCAGGGAGTTTGGAAAACTCCCAGAAAGAAGTGAGGCATTTACCACTTCTAGAAGATCTGCTTCTAAACTGTTTAACACACTTTTGAAAAAAGATGTGGGAAGTGTGTCAAGAGCGCATGTTGATGTTTTAAGGTGCTGTACGGTTTCCTTCAAAATTTGGCCATAATTTTTTTTGAAATCAGACAAAGTTACTACTTTCTCAGGTGGTCTGATCTGTCTGACCCCAGCGCAACTCAAGGATGTGCTGATCACCTTTCTGATGTTATTGATTTTCTCAGAGAAGAAAGAAGCAAACTCACTGCACTTGCTGTTTGAGAGCATTTCACTGGGAATCTGGCTTGGGGGGTTTGTCAGTCTCTCTACAGTAGCAAAAAGAGTGCGTGTGTTGTTTAAATTGCAGTTTATAATATTTAAGAAGAAAGTCTGTCTAGCTTTGCCTAGTTCCATATTGAAAGCATGCAGGCTGTCTTTGTAGATGTTATAATGGACTACAAGTTTTGTCTTCCGCCACATGCGCTCTGCTTTTCTGCATTGTCTTTTCATATTTTGCACTGCTGTTGAGTTTCTCCAAGGTGCTTTTTGTCTGCCACTCTTCTTCCTGACTTTCACAGGAGCAATATCATCAATTGCACTTTTAACTTTTGAGTTAAAAGAATCAATGAGAAAATCAACAGAGTCAGCAGATATGCTTGGTGTTAAGGATATAGCCTTCATAAATAGTACACTAGTGTCCTCATTTAAGCATCTCTTCTTGACAGACACAGATCTAGCTTCAGTGGCAGGAGAGATCAATATATCAAAGAAAATACAGAAATGATCAGACAGTGCTACATCCTTAATAACAATCGATGAGATGTTTAGACCCTTACTGATAAGTAAATCTAGAGTGTGTCCATGATTGTGTGTGGGGCCATGTACATGCTGAGTCAGATCAAAAGTTTTTAAAACAGTTTTGATTTCTTTTGCCATATTGGTTTCTGCATTATCTATGTGAATGTTAAAATCTCCAGTAATGGCAAAACAGTCAAACTCTGAGGTAATTGTTGATAACAGTTCTGTAAAGTCCTCAGCAAAGGCTGGAGAGTATTTTGGAGGCCTGTAAATAATGATGAGTAAAATGCGTGGAGCACCTTTTAACACAATACCCAGATATTCAAAAGACGTGTAATTCCCAAATGATATTTGCTTACATTGATAGATATCTTTAAAAAGAGCAGATACACCCCCACCTCTCTTAACAGCTCTGCAGACACTCATAAAAGTAAAGT
This sequence comes from Leuciscus leuciscus, assembly GCF_965113295.1. Taxonomy (NCBI): domain Eukaryota; kingdom Metazoa; phylum Chordata; class Actinopteri; order Cypriniformes; family Leuciscidae; genus Leuciscus; species Leuciscus leuciscus. The sequence goes on from NC_138741.1 coordinate 477,748, forward strand.
TAGGAGGGGATGTTTCATTGAGGATTGTTGCACTGCAGCTGTCTTCTAGCCAGGTTTCATTTAGAAGCATAAAATCCAGGTTGTTTGTGGTTATTAAGTCATTGACTAGAAGTGATTTATTTTTAAGTGAGCGGATGTTTAAAATTGCAAACTTAACAGTCTTACTTTTTTTCCCTTCACCAATCTTAGTTAGACGTGCAATAGGCACCAGATTAGTTGAGTTTGCTGTACGGCTATTGAAGGCCTTAGACTTTCTATCTTGTAATAGAACAGCAATAGAGAAAGATACAGGCACACTGGGTTCCCGCTTGTTCTGTAAACATTTGAGAAAGTTACGGTTATCATAGCGGGGACCCGACATAGAGTTCTCAATGGGCCTGAAAATTACAACCCGACCCGACCCGGCCCGTGGCTTTTAAAGCCCGGACCCGATGTAACCCGACACATCAACATGAATTATCTGACCGAACCCGGCCCGCGGCCCGACGCTGCGTTATATCCGTTATAAACGGGATCAACGCTTTTTTTTTTTTCTCATACACGTATTATCGTGACCAGCAGACGGGAATTCAAATCAACCTTTAATGTTCACGCCTTTTAACAATACAAACAACTGAAACAATAAACTTTAAATATATAAATAGGCTATATAAATATGTCTTAAATAAAAATCTTCACACAATAATAAATAAAAAGAACTCAAACATGTAACGTTACCCAGCCAGCGGGCGGGCTACTTTTCACACCACACAATTTTTGAAGAGTTTTTAAACAAAATAGGCCTAGCCTACAAACATAATCGTATGCTTACTTTTATTTACTTTTCACCAACTCCATCTTCTTCTCCAGGCCAGGCTAAAGGCGTGCACGCAGCGGCGTCAGGTCTGCCTCCGCCCCTCTCCATGATGCACGTTGCACGCAGTAGCCAGCCTTTCTTTACGGTGCGATGATTAATAAATGTTTTTTTGTTTTTTTTTCACTGAGCGGAAAAGATTAAGCCCGACGTCCGACCCGACCTGAGTCATTTGTTTATATTTTCGACCCGAACCCGGCCCGAACCCGCGGGTCCCGTCGGGTTTGTCGGGCCGACCCGACCCGTTGAGAACTCTAACCCGACACATGTCACTGAGAGCTGGCATCAGTTGTTTTTGGTTCACCTCGAGCAGATGGAGGAGGGTGTGGGCCCTGGCGTTGTGGCAGAGGCCGAAGAGCTCTCACAGAGGCAGGGGGAGGGTGAGCTGGGCCCGCAGGCTTTGGTGGTAGCGGTGCCTGACGTTTTTTGGTTGATATCTGGGGGCTTGCAGCAAAAGAGTGGGATAGTTTGGTTCCAGCATATACCAGTTCTTCCATTTTCTGTGAGAAGCACAGAAGCTGAGTTGCTGGCGAGAGGGAAAAAGTGTCTGGTGAAAGGGGCTGTTGTTCCGGTGTTATCGGAGGCTGTAATATGCTGTCCTGGCTTCCCTGGCTGTTTTCCAGGAAGTTGTCCTTGGGTGCTGAATATTGGAGCAGTTCTGATGTGTCTGTCTGTGGTGAGCTCTGTGGGCAGGGCTCAGCTGAGATTGTGTCCGTGAGCAGAGGTTGTTGTGGCTCAGTGGTGTTATCATTGTCCTTGTGTGATATGTCAACATCATGTCCATTCTGAAGTGAAGTCCTGTGGTCATTCATACTGTGTCCAGGTGTGTGTGTGCCGTTCAGATTGAGTGGATTGGCACACGCTGCAGAAGGATGATTGAGGGAGAAGTAGATATTGTCCTTTAGCACTCTTGAGCCAAGTTTGTTTGGATGGCGGCCATCCTGATGAAACAGTTGTCTCTGACTCCAGAAGAGATTGAAGTTGTCAATGAAGTTTACTCCTTTTATATTGCAGGTTTTTTTGCAGCCATGTATTAAGCCCAAGCAACCGTGAAAACCTGTTTGTTCCTCTTGCTGGGAGTGGTCCACTGATGAATGTCTGAACTTTCAGTTTTTTAAGTGTTTCAAAAAGTTCATTGAAATCCTTCTTAAGGAGTTCTGACTGCTCTTTATGAATATCATTCTTCCCCACATGAATGATGAGTCGATTTGCAGTCTTATGTTTCATTAGAATGTTCTGAAGTTCCCTGTTTATATCAGAAGTTGTTGCTTGTGGAAGGCAGCATGTAGTTGTATCCCTGCTGCTAATGTTTCTGACTATGGAGTCCCCCACTATCAGAGTCCTGTGCTCGGCTGCGCTCTGAGCTGAGTGCCGCTGTCTGCTCGACCTTGAGCGCCAGTTAGCATCAGTATTAGCTACAGGCTGATTCAGTCTGTGTTCGATCACATTCATCACATTTGGGGATTCCTCATTTACATTCATTAGTACTTCAAATCTGTTCTCAAGATGTATAGGTGTTGGTAGGAGACCAGTGTTTGCAATCCTTGTCAGAGCTGTATCTGGGGTAGAGGATGCTACTGCGGTAATATGTGAGGCTCGTGACAATCTGATGTCTCGAGTGCCTTTGGGTCTCGCTCCCTGTTTGTGCCATCGATTTGTAAGTCGATCGGCTTGTTTCTCTACCTGTCGAGGAGCACTAGTTTCATGGGACTCACCGGCTATATGCTGAGGGTGTCCATGACGAAGCTCTGTTGTGTGTTCCGTCTGGTTTGGTGGTCCCGTAAATAACTTTGTTTCAAGAACTGCAATCCTTTGTAAAAGTCTGTGGCAGTTAGTGCAGCAAGTAGATTCCAGAAGAGGCATTTTCTCTCTTATCCTTGTAGGCAGTTGTGTTTTCCTTTCCCCGGAATGTAAGCTGGTCGGTTAGAAGAATTCTGCGTTTTTGTAGTAATCCAAACTTTGTCGTTTGAGCACTGTGCTGATTTGCTGAAGTTAAAATTAGGTGATAAAAGGAGCTAAAATATAAAAATATAGAAGATAAAATATAAAAGCGATAGAGCAAAGCGCGGAGCAGTAAGCAAGAGCGTCCGAACAGTAGCTGAGCAGGAAGTGAAGAGGCCTAGTCGAGACCGAGTCGAGTCCAAGACCAGGACTAGTCGAGACCGAGACCGAGACAATGAAATGAACTTTGGCTAACTAAAGGGAAGATTTCAGTGTCTGAAAAGTCTGAGGGTTGCACACCTGACAGGGCCTGTGACATTGTTGCATGTGCCATATTACACAACATTGCCAAAAAAAAACAAACATTAAATGTTTAATAAAAGACAAATATGCTTAGTTCCTTGAGTTTTATTTCAATTGTTCTTTGTAAAGAAAAGCCAGTGGTCAAGTGCCTGCAACAAGAGATATTAGACACATGCCTCATGCAACAAATAAAAAGGAAAAGTTGGCTATACACTGCCCACCTGTAGACCTATGTCTCCTCTGTCTGTGCAGACTCTTCTGTAGGCCTTTCTGTAAATGTGGAATCCTGACACTTATATTGCAGCCATAAAGCATACAAATATAAATTAAGTAATTTATGTTAAAGTTATTTATGCACTTGCAGGTAGGCTAGTTCCTCCATATGACAGTTATCTGAGAGGGTTTATTCACTGTCCAGTACAATGGAAACAAATAGACATTACAAAGTCTTGTACTTTCTTTCCTTTGGAAAGTTAGAAAATGTCCACTTACTGCACATATTTCAGCCACCACTTTCTTGGGAACAGATACAAGTGTTGGTGTATTACTGTATGTAAAAGTGCACAAAAGAGGAAAACACAATGTCATTACAATGAACTACACTCGGGAAAAATGTGAGCAATAACTCAAAATATTTTTACATTAACATAAGTTTATCAGTTTTCACTTTCACAAGTCAAAGCAATTCATCATTACTCATTAAGATTTAACAGTTGAAATGACTATACGGCCTTAATTTAAAGCAGCAAAAATTATTTTACAGTGTAGGCTACTAAGATCTTTTCTTTCTTTTTTTCTCAGCCTTTTTCTTGGTTGCTTTTATAAACAGATAACCATTTATTTAACAGTGCCTTTTATAAAAGAGACTATAATATAACAAAAATGTACCATTATGTAGAATATTTTTGTACTCCACTTTTATTTGTTCCCATGTTCTAGTGTGGTGACTCTGACATTACAATGAACAAAGTAATTATGCAATTATTAAAATACAAAAATATAGGCTAATAAGTGATAAAAACATCTAACATGGCTACTTCTAACGGATTTAAATTGTCTGCTACTTTTTGCCAGCCCTCTCTCCTGGCTTTTGCAGACTTTGAAGTGTTCCCTGGCGTTTTGATTAAACATTCAAATTCCGAATAAACTTCAAATATATTGCTCTGCTGAGGAGAAAAATTGTGCGCGCTCTTTGGCCACGCTGAACAGCCAATAGCAGCGTTGCTGATCATTGTTTCTACTATCGATACATATCCCCTTTTCAACCAGCGCATGAACGCGCAATTATCTCAGATAACTCAATCCAGCTATACTAATCATATCCGGCAAGTGTGTTCGAAGAACCGAGTTAGTCAGATCATGATTAGCACGATGATATCATCTTGGATGTGTCATTTGATCTCGGATGTAATAAGCAACGTACGAAGAACGGGCCCCAGGACTAGTCCAGGCCGAGTCGAGTCCAAGACCAGGACTAGTAGAGACTATGTCGAGTCCAAGACCAGGACTAGTAGAGACCGAGTCGAGTCCAAGACCAGGACTAGTTGAGACCGAGTTGAGTCCAAGATCGAGTCAAGTCCAAGACCAGGACTAGTCGAGACCGAGTCAAGTCCAAGACCAGGACTAGTAGAGACTGTGTCGAGTCCAAGACCAGGACTAGTCGAGACCGAGTCAAGTCCAAGACCAGGACTAGTAGAGACTGTGTCGAGTCCAAGACCAGGACTAGTCGAGGCCAAGTCAAGTCCAAGACCAGGACGAGTCGAGGCCTGAGTCGAGTCCAAGACCAGGACTAGTAGAGAGTGAGTCAAGTCCAAGACCAGGACTAGTAGAGACCGTGTCGAGTCCAAGACCAGGACTAGTCGAGTCCAAGACCAGGACTAGTAGAGACCGAGTCGAGTCCAAGACCAGGACTAGTAGAGACCGAGTCAAATCCAAGACCAGGACTAGTCAAGGCCGAGTCAAATCCAAGACCAGGACTAGTCGACAACGAGTCCAACTGAGACAGTCAAGACAGAGACAGAAAAAAAGAACTTGCTTCTTCACTAGCCTACACCTCGACCGCTGTGTGTGTTTGTGTTTGTGTGTGTGTGTGTTCGTTAGAGGAGCCGACACATGACCCTTTTAATAGCACGTTTCGATGCCCATCGCTAAATAACATGTTCATATCGCAATGACACTGAAAATACAATTAATCTTCCAGCTCTACTTTCTAGCCTCATAAACAGACTCGAATGCACAGGCTAACTTTTACGCTCGGGTTGGAACAATGATTGACGCACACGCGGAGCCAGGCATCTACCCGGCGACTAGTCAATGCCCATTCTAGATGGATTGTGTATTAAACCAATAACGTTACCCGTTTTCTGAACAAGTGCGCTCCATCAGTGGTTCTATTTTTAAGGAGAAAAAAGCATATATTATTGCTGGACTCGGTGGAGACCAATGACCAACTCCGAGCCCGGACTCGAGTACCACAGCACGCCATAAAGCTTCATTGTGTTTTACATAACCCTAACCCTACTGTATTACAGAAACATCCCATCAACTTCAGTCTAACCCTAACCCTAACCCATAACCCTACTGTATTACAGAAACATCCCATCAACTTCAGTCTAACCCTAACCCTAACCCATAACACTACTGTATTACAGAAACATCCCATCAACTTCAGTCTAACCCTAACCCTAACCCATAACCCTACTGTATTACAGAAACATCCCATCATCTTCAGTCTAACCCTAACCCTAACCCATAACCCTACTGTATTACAGAAACATCCCATCATCTTCAGTCTAACCCTAACCCTAACCCATAACCCTACTGTATTACAGAAACATCCCATCATCTTCAGTCTAACCCTAACCCTAACCCATAACCCTACTGTATTACAGAAACATCCCATCAACTTCAGTCTAACCCTAACCCTAACCCATAACCCTACTGTATTACAGAAACATCCCATCATCTTCAGTCTAACCCTAACCCTAACCCATAACCCTACTGTATTACAGAAACATCCCCTCATCTTCAGTCTTACAGTAAGATCTGAGAAGCTCGATGGTCTGAATGAGATATTAACTGAATCAGTCACTACAGTTTTTAAAGTCCCCATGAAATAAAATTCGACTTTTTTTTTATGGAATATTGCAGTGTTTATTCTAAATGATTTATCGGTGCACATCATTATTGTGTTAATAATCTTGAATCAGAATAACTGTCACTTACATGAGATCAGCCAATAGCAAACCACAACCATCCAATCAATTCCCCACGGACACAATCAAGCCCCGCCCACATTCTGAAGGGCATCAGGTGATTCTCAGCTGTGTGAGTTTGTGTTTATAGACCGAGATCCAGCTGACCTCAGACCAGCTCTACTGACAGATGCTGCTGATCTGCCGGCCTGATGATGATGATGATGATGATGATGATGATGATGATGATGAGAAGCAGGAGTCGAAACGAGCGCATGATGTAATGCTGAGGGCAGGGTTCTGCTGTTGTGGTGTCACTGAAGCATCACTCTGAGATGAGAGCGATAAAGCTGGAGTGTCACTGATGAACTGGACAATAAAGCGTCACTGAGATGCAGGTCAACAATCATGAGCATCCGCCGAGATCTAAATTATGCATCACGAACATCCTGTTCATTAGAGAAAGACCAGATCCACGCGGAGCATCAATTCTTAATTCAAGGCCTGAACTGACAAAACCACTGATGCAGTAGAGATCAACACACACACACACACACCTGTGAGAGCGTCCAGTGGCTCCAGCTCTCTGCTGATGCTCACACACACACACACACACACACACACACACACACCTGTGAGAGCGTCCAGTGGCTCCAGCTCTCTGCTGATGCTCACACACACACACACACACCTGTGAGAGCGTCCAGTGGCTCCAGCTCTCTGCTGATGCTCACACACACACACACACACACACACACACACACACCTGTGAGAGCGTCCAGTGGCTCCAGCTCTCTGCTGATGCTCACACACACACACACACACACACCTGTGAGAGCGTCCAGTGGCTCCAGCTCTCTGCTGATGCTCACACACACACACACACACACACACACACCTGTGAGAGCGTCCAGTGGCTCCAGCTCTCTGCTGATGCTCACACACACACACACACACACACACACACACCTGTGAGAGCGTCCAGTGGCTCCAGCTCTCTGCTGATGCTCACACACACACACACACACACACACACACACACACACACACACCTGTGAGAGCGTCCAGTGGCTCCAGCTCTCTGCTGATGCTCACACACACACACACACACACACACACACACACACACACACACCTGTGAGAGCGTCCAGTGGCTCCAGCTCTCTGCTGATGCTCACACACACACACACACACACACACACACACACACACACACACACACACACACACACACACCTGTGAGAGCGTCCAGTGGCTCCAGCTCTCTGCTGATGCTCACACACACACACACACACACACACACACACACACACACACCTGTGAGAGCGTCCAGTGGCTCCAGCTCTCTGCTGATGCTCACACACACACACACACACACACACACACACACACACACACACACACACACACACACACACACACACATACACACACACACACACACACACACACACACACCTGTGAGAGCGTCCAGTGGCTCCAGCTCTCTGCTGATGCTCACACACACACACACACACACACACACACACACACACACACCTGTGAGAGCGTCCAGTGGCTCCAGCTCTCTGCTGATGCTCACACACACACACACACACACACACACACACACACACACACACACACATACACACACACACACACACACACACACACCTGTGAGAGCGTCCAGTGGCTCCAGCTCTCTGCTGATGCTCACACACACACACACACACACACACACACACCTGTGAGAGCGTCCAGTGGCTCCAGCTCTCTGCTGATGCTCACACACACACACACACACACACACACACACACACACCTGTGAGAGCGTCCAGTGGCTCCAGCTCTATGCTGATGCTCACACACACACACACACACACACACACACACACACACACACACACACACACCTGTGAGAGCGTCCAGTGGCTCCAGCTCTCTGCTGATGCTCACACACACACACACACACACACACACCTGTGAGAGCGTCCAGTGGCTCCAGCTCTCTGCTGATGCTCACACACACACACACACACACACACACCTGTGAGAGCGTCCAGTGGCTCCAGCTCTCTGCTGATGCTCACACACACACACACACACACACACACACACACACCTGTGAGAGCGTCCAGTGGCTCCAGCTCTCTGCTGATGCTCACACACACACACACACACACACACACACACACACACACACACACACACACACACACACACACACACACACACACCTGTGAGAGCGTCCAGTGGCTCCAGCTCTCTGCTGATGCTCACACACACACACACACACACACACACACACACACACACACACACACACACACACCTGTGAGAGCGTCCAGTGGCTCCAGCTCTCTGCTGATGCTCACACACACACACACACACACACACACACACACACACACACACACACACACACACACACACACACACCTGTGAGAGCGTCCAGTGGCTCCAGCTGTCTGCTGATGCTCACACACACACACACACACACACACACACACACACACACACACACACACACACACACACATACACACACACACACACACACACACACCTGTGAGAGCGTCCAGTGGCTCCAGCTCTCTGCTGATGCTCACACACACACACACACACACACACACACACACACACACATACACACACACACACACACACACACACACACACACACACCTGTGAGAGCGTCCAGTGGCTCCAGCTCTCTGCTGATGCTCACACACACACACACACACACACACACACACACCTGTGAGAGCGTCCAGTGGCTCCAGCTCTCTGCTGATGCTCACACACACACACACACACACACACACACACACACACACACACACACACACACACACACACACACACCTGTGAGAGCGTCCAGTGGCTCCAGCTCTCTGCTGATGCTCACACACACACACACACACACCTGTGAGAGCGTCCAGTGGCTCCAGCTCTCTGCTGATGCTCACACACACACACACACACACACACACACACCTGTGAGAGCGTCCAGTGGCTCCAGCTCTCTGCTGATGCTCACACACACACACACACACACACACACACACCTGTGAGAGCGTCCAGTGGCTCCAGCTCTCTGCTGATGCTCACACACACACACACACACACACACACACACACCTGTGAGAGCGTCCAGTGGCTCCAGCTCTCTGCTGATGCTCACACACACACACACACACACACACACACACACACACACACACACACACACCTGTGAGAGCGTCCAGTGGCTCCAGCTCTCTGCTGATGCTCACACACACACACACACACACACACACACACACACACACACACACACACACACACACACACACACACACCTGTGAGAGCGTCCAGTGGCTCCAGCTCTCTGCTGATGCTCACACACACACACACACACACACCTGTGAGAGCGTCCAGTGGCTCCAGCTCTCTGCTGATGCTCACACACACACACACACACACACACACACACACACACACACACACACACACACACACACACCTGTGAGAGCGTCCAGTGGCTCCAGCTCTCTGCTGATGCTCACACACACACACACACACACACCTGTGAGAGCGTCCAGTGGCTCCAGCTCTCTGCTGATGCTCACACACACACACACACACACACACACACACACACACACACACACACACACACACACACACCTGTGAGAGCCTCCAGTGGCTCCAGCTCTCTGCTGATGCTCACACACACACTCAGTCTGCGGTGTGTGTTCAGACCGGACGTGTGTTTTCTGGTCCTGATCCTCTTATTCAGACCCTGATGAAACCAGAGTCACATAAGCAGATTCCCGTTACAAGCCTGATTTCCTGAAGCTGGGATCATTTATCCTCAGCAGATCTGGGTCACATTCACTGGACCCAGATCAGCTGCTCTCACACACACACACACACTCACACACAGATCATCATGCTTCAGTGGCAGGAAGAGTTAGAGTGGTTCTGCGCTTCTGTCTGGTGTTTGCTCTGGTCATTAAAGCTGGTGAACTATAATGTCTACACTGAGGTAAAGTTCTCCTTAGGGTTAGATATTAATACAATCTAATGACTTGGTATTAGAAAGCAAATCAACAACTGAAATTAATATGAGATTCATGGTACAAAACATCTTATATAATGAACTATGATAATCATAATAATTTCAATCCAATAGCTATATGTATGATTACTGAAATCCTTTGGCCACAATGTTTGTAAGGCTGAACACTGCTAAAGTATGAAAAGTCGGGCACTTATGTCATTATGTGTATTGCTAAATATCAACATTATGTTCTAAATGTCGAATGATGGAATGATACAGTCAACTAATCTGAACGTTTTCCACTTTATCTATTTTTTTCATCCAATAATCAATATTTACCTCATTGTCAGAGTCCTGATCATCTTCGTGCTGTTTGCTCCCCTTTCTGCTGGATTTCACAGACTGGAAACAGATTAGATAGATAGATAGATAGATAGATAGATAGATAGATAGATAGATAGATAGATAGATAGATAGATAGATAGATAGATAGATAGATAGATAGATAGATAGATAGATAGATAGATAATTGAGGTAATCTACCTATAAGATTATCTAGAAATCGTTTCTAAAATTTCTCAACAGAAAGTCTTACCTTGTCTTTCTTTGACTTGTGCGGCATCATGAGTGACAGGATCATGAACTGACTGACTGACTGAACATACGCGCGAGCGCGCGAGTGCTGATTGACAGGTGCCAGTCACGTGATAGCAGCCGCTCCATACGATTCAAAACCTCTATGTTCAAAACAGACTTTAGTTTAGGGTTCATGTAAGTTATCTTATAGGTTCAGTAGTCAACATATTTAGTAAGTGAGCGACATGCTTCTAGACTAAATGCAAAAGCCTATCAAACGTTATGTTGCCTCAAGGGTTTTCAAGCAGTCTGCCACCTAATAGTTATTATAAATTTGTGTTTCCATATTATTTGTGTGTATATATATATGAATGTCTATCTGTGATGGGCGGGGATAGTGAGAGCTTGTGTGTGTGTGCGGGCGTGCGTGTCCGTGCGCGTCCGTATGGTGCGTGTGAATGTGTGTGAGTGCGTGCGCTAAGGTTTTTGTTTTCTTTTATTGTTGTTGTATTATTATTTTATTATTATTATGATTTCTTTGTTTTATTTAATTGTATCTACTCTGTAGTTCTGCTGCTTTATGTTGTTTGGACATGATCCTGAGGACCCCCATGAAAACGAGATGTTTCATCTCGTGGGGTTGATCCTCTAATAAATGTTCATAAATAAATAAATAAATATGTAAGTGTTTATATTAGTATTATTATTTTTATTTTATATTTCATGTAATTGGGTGTGATCAGGGTGTGATGCACGAGAAAAGAGATGACGCTAGGCGTGTGACGCTTTTCGGCTTTCTGGGTAATGTAGTTCAAATGTCACGTTCACTCATACGCTTCCCTGGTGGAAAAACTACATATCACAGACTTCCGCGAAACAATAAAGTTTCCCGACGAGCTGGGCGCTGGTCATTACGGTGATGTGACAGAGTCCGTGATACAGCGCGATCTCTCTCACAGCTCACTCATCGGTTAATATCGGCTATTCTCGGCTCATTGTGCAGGGAAATGTCAGACAGTGGTGGAGGAGATGACGGTGGCGGTGTGATGGAGGGTTCTGCTGCCGTACACACAGTGGCGGACGCCTCAGTCCTGCAGAAACACATCCGAAAGCTCGTGCCATTGCTCCTGGAAGATGGCGGCGACGCGCCCGCGGCCCTCGAGAGCGCGCTGGAGGAGAAGAGCGCGCTCGAGCAGATGAAAAAGTTCCTGTCAGATCCACAGATTCACTCGATTCTGGTGGAACGGAACGCGCTGAAAGGTTAAAAGCCGCATGATCATCAATTAATCACATCTTAAGGGTTAAAATCACTCACATGCGTTATTAAGCTCATGATTGCAATGTCTGTGTGCGGGTTTGTCAATAGATTTCGTGATGTTTTATTGCATTATTATCGCAGGGTTTGTGTGGCCCCGCCCTGTTTGAGTCGCTCCTGTGATGTGTCAAAAATTAGAGTTTAGTTAATGTTTATTTTAGAAACATGGGTGTAAAGAGACTGCTTGAATTTGTGATCAATGCGCGTTCAGGGCGTGTTTGCTGCACTGCAGATCGGTGACGTCACGATCATCTGAGTAGGACAGATCGATTCCTCGATTTTAACCGGTATCGATTCTCAAGTCCCAGCCAGGAATCAATCTTTTAACTTTAGTCGTTTTTAGTTGATGCGTGAACAAATTTCTCTAAACATTATTTCTAGCTCATGCCGTCACATAATCACAATAAGCTTTGTTATGATTTTAAAGTCTCAGCTTTCATATCCTGTCAGTTTTATCACTTAATTCAGTCAGTAAGTGTGTGTGTGTGTGTGTGTGTGTGTGTGTGTGACAGCTGAACCGATCATCTCCTCATCTTTACCACTAGTTACAGCAGATAAACATTAATGAACATCAGAAGGAATGTTGAAATATTCAGAATTTATATCAATCATGTCTCATGTAATCCATCAATCAGTGTTTCAATCGCGGAAAGATGTCAATAAAACAGCTTGAGAACAATAATGTCATGTAATTTACCTCATACATTTAACGGCGATAAACTCAATAGTTAGCTAGTATAACTCTAGAGATTAGCATTCTGATAACTATATGCGCTATGTATTCAATATATTTTTATTGAACTTCACTTTGGGCTTCAAAAATGCTCTTCAGAAACGCTACGGGTGACGTCACACTCACTACGTCCATATCTTATACAGTCTGATCATAACCTGTGATATTACAGTAATGCATGGGGTTCCTGTAGAGCTCACAGCTTCAGTTTGGAGAGATTTATTACTTGAGATAAAGTGTTCTGCATCTGATATACAGTATATCCTGCTGAATGTGGATTGATCATGTGTGAGTAATGGTGTGCCTCATGATTACAGTGAGTACAGTGATTTACTCTGACAGTGTAGCGCCGGGACGCGAGCGATGCTGTGCTGGTGTTTAGATGAATGTGCTCTTGTGTTCCAGACTCCAGTATAACACACAGCCTCACGTCACATGACTGGCTTTAGATAATAGTCGTGTTGAATGTTAAATAAAGGCTGATTTATCACTAACAGCCGCTTGTTTCTTGTGATTGACGCAGAGGATGTTGGCGATGAAGGCGAGGAGGAGCGCGAGTGCATTTCCTACAGCGTTAGCATCGACATCCACTACGGGCTCAAATCTAACAGGTGACGAGCGTCAAACGTGATCCTGATCCTGATCTGTGTGTGTCTGCTAATGTGAACGTGATCCTGATCCGTGTTTGTCTGCTAATGTGAACGTGATCCTGATCCGTGTGTCTCTGCTAATGTGAACGTGATCCTGATCCTGATCTATGTGTCTGCTAATGTGAACGTGATCCTGATCCGTGTGTGTCTGCTAATGTGAACGTGATCCTGATCCGTGTGTGTCTGTTAATGTGAACGTGATCCTGATCCGTGTGTCTCTGCTAATGTGAACGTGATCCTGATCCTGATCTATGTGTGTCTGCTAATGTGAACGTGATCCTGATCCGTGTGTCTCTGCTAATGTGAACGTGATCCTGATCCGTGTGTGTCTGCTAATGTGAACGTGATCCTGATCCGTGTGTCTCTGCTAATGTGAACGTGATCCTGATCCTGATCTATGTGTGTCTGCTAATGTGAACGTGATCCTGATCCGTGTGTGTCTGCTAATGTGAACGTGATCCTGATCCGTGTGTCTCTGCTAATGTGAACGTGATCCTGATCCGTGTGTCTCTGCTAATGTGAACGTGATCCTGATCCGTGTGTCTCTGCTAATGTGAACGTGATCCTGATCCTGATCTATGTGTGTCTGCTAATGTGAACGTGATCCTGATCCGTGTGTGTCTGCTAATGTGAACGTGATCCTGATCCGTGTGTCTCTGCTAATGTGAACGTGATCCTGATCCGTGTGTCTCTGCTAATGTGAACGTGATCCTGATCCTGATCTATGTGTGTCTGCTAATGTGAACGTGATCCTGATCCGTGTGTCTCTTCTAATGTGAATGTGATCCTGATCCGTGTGTCTCTGCTAATGTGAACGTGATCCTGATCCTGATCTGTGTGTCTGCTAATGTGAACGTGATCCTGATCCGTGTGTATCTGCTAATGTGAACGTGATCCTGATCCTGATCTGTGTGTCTGCTAATGTGAACGTGATCCTGATCCTGATCTATGTGTGTCTGCTAATGTGAACGTGATCCTGATCCGTGTGTCTCTGCTAATGTGAACGTGATCCTGATCCTGATCTATGTGTGTCTGCTAATGTGTACGTGATCCTGATCTGTGTGTGTCTGCTAATGTGAACATGATCCTGATCCGTGTGTGTCTGCTAATGTGAACGTGATCCTGATCCGTGTGTATCTGCTAATGTGAACGTGATCCTGATCCTGATCTGTGTGTCTGCTAATGTGAACGTGATCCTGATCCTGATCTATGTGTGTCTGCTAATGTGAACGTGATCCTGATCCGTGTGTCTCTGCTAATGTGAACGTGATCCTGATCCTGATCTATGTGTGTCTGCTAATGTGAACGTGATCCTGATCCGTGTGTCTCTGCTAATGTGAACGTGATCCTGATCCGTGTGTCTCTGCTAATGTGAACGTGATCCTGATCCTGATCTATGTGTGTCTGCTAATGTGAACGTGATCCTGATCCGTGTGTCTCTTCTAATGTGAATGTGATCCTGATCCGTGTGTCTCTGCTAATGTGAACGTGATCCTGATCTGTGTGTCTGCTAATGTGAACGTGATCCTGATCCTGATCTATGTGTGTCTGCTAATGTGAACGTGATCCTGATCCGTGTGTATCTGCTAATGTGAACGTGATCCTGATCCTGATCTGTGTGTCTGCTAATGTGAACGTGATCCTGATCCTGATCTATGTGTGTCTGCTAATGTGAACGTGATCCTGATCCGTGTGTCTCTGCTAATGTGAACGTGATCCTGATCCTGATCTATGTGTGTCTGCTAATGTGTACGTGATCCTGATCTGTGTGTGTCTGCTAATGTGAACGTGATCCTGATCTGTGTGTGTCTGCTAATGTGAACGTGATCCTGATCCTGATCTATGTGTGTCTGCTAATGTGAACATGATCCTGATCTGTGTGTGTCTGCTAATGTGAACATGATCCTGATCTGTGTGTGTCTGCTAATGTGAACGTGATCCTGATCCTGATCTATGTGTGTCTGCTAATGTGAACGTGATCCTGATCCTGATCTGTGTGTGTCTGCTAATGTGAACGTGATCCTGATCCGTGTGTATCTGCTAATGTGAACGTGATCCTGATCCTGATCTATGTGTGTCTGCTAATGTGAACGTGATCCTGATCCTGATCTGTGTGTGTCTGCTAATGTGAACGTGATCCTGATCCGTGTGTGTCTGCTAATGTGAACGTGATCCTGATCCTGATCTGTGTGTGTCTACTAATGTGAACGTGATCCTGATCCTGATCTGTGTCTCTGCTAATGTGAACGTGATCCTGATCTGTGTGTGTCTGCTAATGTGAACGTGATCCTGATCCTGATCTGTGTGTCTCTGCTAATGTGAACGTGATCCTGATCCTGATCTGTGTGTCTCTGCTAATGTGAACGTGATCCTGATCCTGATCTGTGTGTCTGCTAATGTGAACGTGATCCTGATCCTGATCTGTGTGTCTCTGCTAATGTGAACGTGATCCTGATCCTGATCTGTGTGTCTCTGCTAATGTGAACGTGATCCTGATCCTGATCTGTGTGTCTCTGCTAATGTGAACGTGATCCTGATCCTGATCTGTGTGTGTCTGTGACGGTGATAATATTCTCCCACCGGTTAATCGACTTGTGACAACACCGGTATTACCGGTTTCATCGTGGGGGTGAGGGGCTTTTAGAGTGATGTAATTTTTTTTTTTACATGGTGTCAATTCATCATTTGTATTGAGTTTGATTGACATGCGATCTGACCAATCAAATTCCACCATTTTTGTGCGACAAAGCAGTCAGAAGAGTTATTGATTAACTTCGGTGGATTTGAACTTGGCTTTAACTGAGGCAATCTGTCACGACACATGAAAGAGCCAAAAAAAACGGTAGGCCTATTTTATTTTGTTTTGACTGACCAAATTTAAAAGTTGAGACTTTAGCCGTTTCTCAATGTCAAGGAAGGATCCTCGGAAGCCAGAATTTTGAGGATGCTACGTCATCGACATCCGTCGAAGGACTGTTCCAATGTCGAGGATCCTCGGAATTTCAACCAAGGACTGAGTCCTTCGTTCGAAAAATATCCCATATACAGGAAAGGATGCATATGTGTAGCCTTCGCGCTCTCAAATCACCCACAATCCTATGCGCGCAGCTTTGCTATCTTGTTCAAAAAATTTAAAATGTTGGACGTTAACGGAGTTGGAGCGTTAACGGGTCATTATGCTTTCAAATGTAAATATATTTACGTTACCAAACATTTGTTTTAAAAAATAATTACATCATTATGTTATGGGTCAAATTGACCCGCACTGTTTAAACACACTTGACAGTCAAATAATCAATATGATTAAAAAGGAGTTTATTGATTTAAAAACGATTATATTGCCTGAGTGAACAGAACTGCGTCCATAGCAACGCTCTGTTTTTCATTTTCACTGACGTAATGACGCACTGACGTGCACTTGCTAGCCTGTTCCATTTACGTGTTCTCCGAATGCTAAAGAGGAGCCTCGCCTAGCCTCTGAAGGAAGTGAACTTGGAAGGACCAGTCCTGCCAAGGAAGTATCCTTGACATTGAGAAACACCTTGTGCTTCATATTAAATATTACCTGCTCGGTCCTGTCTGTCAGCGCGTTGTCAGTGTCCTCTATTTTTCACTGCTTGAGATCATGTTCAGAATACGATTCCATATAAGGTTATATTTCAGCACTTCGCGAATGGACTGTGACTTCTCGCGCATTCATGTTAAGTGCATTTTTGGGAAACGCGCATGGAATTGCGGCGAGCGTTCGTAACCTTGCACATAGAGAACGCTCTTAAGAGCTAAGATACATCGTTATCGGGAAACCTGTCCCTGGTCTCCGCACTAGCCTAACTGAAAACTATGAAAGCCGTGTGACCGGCCAACCGGTAAAAAATTAAATAAAAAATACATTAAAGAAACTATTCCCTCTGATTTTGTTTCATTAATAAAGTTTGACTAATCGCAGCAGTCTCGCATTCGTTTAGAGCTCGTGTGAATTGCACGTATAAAATGAAGTTAACGAACAACCTCGTTCCATCAGGAAACGCCACATGAATTTCACTGCGCTTTATGAAGAGTTTTTCTTTTGCGTAAAGAAGCCGTTCGCCGGAGATGTGTTAAAAGATTAATTCATGCACACAAGAGAGTGCATTCATGATTATTAGGCTACCGGTATACTAATCCTCCTGGCGCCATGGTCTGAGTGAGTAGGCCTAATTTACTCTTACCTTTGTTCTTTGATTAACATTAATGACACTCCATCTGACATGCGTCCCATTTTCTCACAAATCTCTACATTCATTTATGATATTTAAATAATTTGCTTTATGATATTATTTAAATAATTTGCTCTCACAAAACGGACATTTTGGCATAATTTGTGTGTTATGTTTTGTTCAAGGCCGAAAAGAGAACTCGATACTGACGCGCGTCTTTTCCGTGTGTGTGTGTGTGTGTGTGTGTGTGTGTGTGTAATAGGCAGGACTTACAGCGCGGTCTCTTGTTTTGTCACGCTTGAATGGTTGAGCGTGATCATACAACGCTAGTCAACTGGTGACAGAAAATACGGATACTGCGTAATTGCTTTAAAACATTTTTTTTTTTGCGGTGCTGCGGTGGGCAAGTGATGAAACGGGTGTTGTGACTGAACACCGTGTAACACCGACTATCGTGCCAAGCCTAGTGAAGCCTAGTGTCTGCTGTGAATGTGATCCTGATCCTGATCTGTGTGTCTCTGCTAATGTGAACGTGATCCTGATCTGTGTGTGTCTGCTGTGAATGTGATCCTGATCCTGATCTGTGTGTCTCTGCTAATGTGAACGTGATCCTGATCCGTGTGTCTGCTAATGTGAACGTGATCCTGATCCTGATCTGTGTGTCTGCTGTGAATGTGATCCTGATCCTGATC
Source organism: Leuciscus leuciscus (assembly GCF_965113295.1). Classification (NCBI taxonomy): domain Eukaryota; kingdom Metazoa; phylum Chordata; class Actinopteri; order Cypriniformes; family Leuciscidae; genus Leuciscus; species Leuciscus leuciscus. Next base: position 496,228 of record NC_138741.1, read on the forward strand.
TGTGTGTCTCTGCTAATGTGAACGTGATCCTGATCCGTGTGTCTGCTAATGTGAACGTGATCCTGATCCTGATCTGTGTCTCTGCTAATGTGAACGTGATCCTGATCCGTGTGTCTGCTAATGTGAACGTGATCCTGATCCTGATCTGTGTGTCTGCTAATGTGAACGTGATCCTGATCCTGATCTGTGTGTCTCTGCTAATGTGAACGTGATCCTGATCTGTGTGTCTGCTAATGTGAACGTGATCCTGATCCTGATCTGTGTGTCTCTGCTAATGTGAACGTGATCCTGATCTGTGTGTCTGCTAATGTGAACGTGATCCTGATCCTGATCTGTGTGTCTCTGCTAATGTGAACGTGATCCTGATCCGTGTGTCTGCTAATGTGAACGTGATCCTGATCCTGATCTGTGTGTCTGCTAATGTGAACGTGATCCTGATCCTGATCTGTGTCTCTGCTAATGTGAACGTGATCCTGATCCGTGTGTCTGCTAATGTGAACGTGATCCTGATCCTGATCTGTGTGTCTGCTAATGTGAACGTGATCCTGATCCTGATCTGTGTGTCTCTGCTAATGTGAACGTGATCCTGATCTGTGTGTCTGCTAATGTGAACGTGATCCTGATCCTGATCTGTGTGTCTGCTAATGTGAACGTGATCCTGATCTGTGTCTCTGCTAATGTGAACGTGATCCTGATCCTGATCTGTGTGTCTCTGCTAATGTGAACGTGATCCTGATCCTGATCTTGTGTGTCTCTGCTAATGTGAACGTGATCCTGATCCTGATCTGTGTGTGTCTGCTAATGTGAACGTGATCCTGATCCTGATCTGTGTGTCTGCTAATGTGAACGTGATCCTGATCCTGATCTTGTGTGTCTCTGCTAATGTGAACGTGATCCTGATCCTGATCTGTGTGTGTCTGCTAATGTGAACGTGATCCTGATCTGTGTGTCTGCTGTGAACGTGATCCTGATCCTGATCTGTGTGTCTCTGCTAATGTGAACGTGATCCTGATCCTGATCCTGATCTTGTGTGTCTCTGCTAATGTGAACGTGATCCTGATCCTGATCTGTGTGTCTCTGCTAATGTGAACGTGATCCTGATCTGTGTCTCTGCTAATGTGAACGTGATCCTGATCTGTGTCTCTGCTAATGTGAACGTGATCCTGATCTGTGTCTCTGCTAATGTGAACGTGATCCTGATCCTGATCTGTGTGTGTCTGCTAATGTGAACGTGATCCTGATCCGTGTGTCTCTGCTAATGTGAACGTGATCCTGATCCGTGTGTCTCTGCTAATGTGAACGTGATCCTGATCCTGATCTATGTGTGTCTGCTAATGTGAACGTGATCCTGATCCGTGTGTCTCTGCTAATGTGAACGTGATCCTGATCCGTGTGTCTCTGCTAATGTGAACGTGATCCTGATCCTGATCTTGTGTGTCTCTGCTAATGTGAACGTGATCCTGATCCTGATCTTGTGTGTCTCTGCTAATGTGAACGTGATCCTGATCCTGATCTTGTGTGTCTCTGCTAATGTGAACGTGTTGTTTCAGCCTGGCGTTGATCAAGCGTACGGGAGTCATCGACGCGGATAAGCCGATCTCCACTCAGGTGCGTGTTCTGACGCTCAGCGAAGACTCGCCGTACGAGACCCTGCACTCCTTCATCAGCAATGCTGTCGCTCCGTACTTCAAATCCTACATCCGGGAGTCTGGCAAAGCCGACAGGTAACGTCTCCTCCGACATCATTCCTGAAGGAGTAGCTCACTTCAGAACTAAAATCTCCAGATACTTCACTCTCCCCCTCGTCATCCAAGATGTTCATGTGTTCATGTTCATGGAGAAAAATCCTGGAATGTTTTCCTCAAAAACCTTAATTTCTTTTCCACTGAAGAAAGAAAAACATGAACATCTTGGATGACGAGGAGGAGAGTGAATTATCAGGAGGTTTTAGTTCTTACATTTCTGAAATGCATAACTTAGACAGTCTCCTCTGATATCAGATCACTGTAATCCCTGTAATGTGGTCTCATGCGTCTTCTGTAAAGCTGAAACGATGTGTGAAAGCGCTGTACTAATAAACGTGAGTTGAACTGAATGAGTGTGTGTGTGTTGTTTAGGGATGGAGATAAGATGGCCCCTTCGGTGGAGAAGAAGATCGCGGAGCTGGAGATGGGGCTCCTCCACCTTCAGCAGAACATCGAGATCCCCGAGATCAGTCTGCTCATACACCCCATCATCAGCAACGTGGCCAAGCAGTGCTACGAGCGCGCGGAGAAGCCCAAGGTCACCGACTTCGGGGATAAAGTGGAGGATCCCAGCTTCCTGAACCAGCTGCAGTCCGGCGTCAATCGCTGGATCCGGGAGATACAGAAGGTGTGTGTGTGTGTGTCTTTCAGCATTACCTGTAACGCTACTGTACTGAAGGACTGCTAGGGTCAAAACACGATGTGATGCATTAGTGCTGACCAAAAGTCCATACCACAGTATTTTTCTAAATTATACCGGTTTCACGGTATATGACGGTATACATCTTTTTTTCAAGCATGACTGAGTGTTAACCACATCTTCTACTGAGTGAGAGAGGAAACACTGCAGTAGACTGACTCAGAACGCCCTAATTTACTGTCATGAGTGAATATTGCAGACCTGCCAACCTGTACGCATTTTGCGTAGCGGATACGCATTTTGACTTCAAAGTACGCTGGTACGATTTGTCACTCTAAACTACGCAAAAACCTGGTAACGCCTCTGTGCACGCGCTGTCCTCAAATCAAGCTACAGCAAAAGAAGAAAAGTTCGACCAATCATAGCGCTGGGTTCATTCCCCAAATAGCAAGCGGGGATGATTGACAGATGCGTAAGGCCTATCATTAAAAAGAGACTGAAAATCGACACCAATAAAGATTCCCGCTCGATCCCCCTTCCACTCCCGCGGCCGCCGTACAGTAGGACAGTACAGTGGTCGCAGTACTTCTGACTCCTGAAGGTAAACGGCCTGGGGTCGATGTGGAAAGTTGATTGTTGAGTTAACTTAATCTTATGGATTCGATGATCAAGGCAAGGCAAGTTTATTTGTATAGCACATTTCATACACAATGGCAATTCAAAGTGCTTTACATAGAATAAATTAAAATAATAAAAAGAAAAAAGAATAATTAAAACAGTTTAGAAAAATAAAATAAAATACAGTACTTTTAAAAATAAAAAAAGAATGTTATTATAGATCTTTCCTTCAAAGGATTCCCTTAAATCTTTCAACCATCTTTTAACCTTCAATCTTCTTACGACTTCCATCTATCAACTTTCCTTTAACGTTCTTTTCTCCCTCATTTACTCACACGTTCTTTTCACTTTCTTTAGCACTGCGTTCACATTCTTTCTCAGACGAAAACTTTAATATCGTCATTTAAATACTGTTCTACTTTCAACACTTTCACATTATCACTTTCTTCTACACCTTCTGAGTGGGCATTTACAGTTACGGGCTAAATGCCCTGCTGACATAGGAGAAATTAAAATAATTAAAAGAAATGAGAATAATTAAAACAGTTTAGAAAAATAAAATAAAATACAGTACAGTACAGTCGGACGAACAGCGGCACAGTGCTCATTCAGTAAATGCACAGCTAAACAGAAGTGTTTTGAGTCTGGATTTGAATGTGACCACTGTAGGAGCACATCTGATCTCTTCTGGAAGCTGTTCCAGCTGTGGCTGGCATAATAGCTAAAAGCGGACTCGCCATGTTTAGAGTGAACCCTTGGTGTTTCTAGCTGATATGATCCTAATGATCTGAGTGATCTGTTGGGTTTATATTCAGTGAGCATATCTGCAATGTATTGAGGTCCTAGGCCATTGAATGATTTATATACCAGTAATAATACTTTAAAATCAATCCTAAATCTAACTGGGAGCCAGTGTAAAGACCTGAGGACTGGTGTGATATGTTCATATTTCCTGGTTCTGCTCAGAATCCTGGCGGCAGCGTTCTGTATGAGCTGCAACTGTCTTATGGTCTTTTTGGGAAGGCCAGTGAGGAGTCCATTACAATAATCCATCCTGCTGGTGATGAAAGCATGCACAAGTTTCTCTAAGTCTTGTCTGGAAACAAAGCATCTAATTCTTGCAATATTTTTCAGATGATAGTATGCTGATTTAGTTATTGCTTTGACATGACTACTGAAACTAAGGTCTGACTCTAGTGTCACACCAAGATTCCTGACTTGATTTTTAGTTGTTTGACCCCTAGAGAGAAGGTATGCGTTCACCTTGAGAACTTCATCTTTGTTTCCAAACGCAATAACTTCAGTTTTGTCTTTGTTTAATTGAAGAAAGTTTTGACATCCAACTGTTGACTTCATCAATGCATTGGCACAGGGAGTCAATGGGGCTGTAATCATTGGGCGATAGGGCTAAGTACAGCTGTGTGTCGTCTGCATAGCTGTGGTAAGCAATTTGGTTGTTTCTCATTATTTGGCTCATTGGGAGCATATACAGGTTGAACAGGAGTGGCGCAAGAATTGAGCCTTGAGGGACTCCGCATGTCATGGATGTCCACTCAGACTTATGGTCTCCTATACTCACATAATAACCTCTCCCATCTAAGTATGACCTGAACCATTTTAGGACTATCCCAGAAAGCCCCACCCAGTTTTCCAGCCTGTCAAGAAGTATGTTATGATCGACAGTGTCAAATGCAGCACTGAGGTCGAGTAGTACCAGCACTGATAATTTGCCTGAATCAGTATTTAAGCGAATATCGTTTATTATCTTTATGAGCGCTGTCTCTGTGCTGTGGTGCGGTCGGAAACCAGATTGAAAATTGTCAAAGTATCCATTCGAGCTTAAGAATTTGTTCAGCTGATTGAAGATAACTTTTTCAATGATCTTGCCTATGAAAGGAAGATTTGAGATCGGTCTATAGTTGCTTAATATGGTCTTATCCAGATTGCTCTTTTTCAGGAGGGGCTTGACAACTGCAGTTTTCAGGGAGTTTGGAAAACTCCCAGAGAGAAGTGAGGCATTTACCACTTCTAGAAGATCTGCTTCTAAACTGTTTAACACACTTTTGAAAAAAGATGTGGGAAGTGTGTCAAGAGCGCATGTTGATGTTTTAAGGTGCTGTACGGTTTCTACCAAAATTTTGCCATCAATTTTTTTGAAATCAGACAAAGTTACTACTTTCTCAGGTGGTCTGATCTGTCTGACCCCAGCGCAACTCAAGGATGTGCTGATCACCTTTCTGATATTATTGATTTTGTCAGAGAAGAAAGAAGCAAACTCACTGCACTTGCTGTTTGAGAGCATTTCACTGGGAATCTGGCTTGGGGGGTTTGTCAGTCTCTCTACAGTAGCAAAAAGAGTGCGTGTGTTGTTTAAATTGCTGTTTATAATATTTGAGAAGAAAGTCTGTCTAGCTTTGCCTAGTTCCATATTGAAAACATGCAGGCTGTCTTTGTAGACGTTATAATGGACTACAAGTTTTGTCTTCCGCCACATGCGCTCTGCTTTTCTGCATTTTCTTTTCATATTTTGCACTGCTGTTGAGTTTCTCCAAGGTGCTTTTTGTCTGCCACTCTTCTTCCTGACTTTCACAGGAGCAATATCATCAATTGCACTTTTAACTTTTGAGTTAAAAGAATCAAGGAGAAAATCAACAGAGTCAGCAGATATGCTTGGTGTTAAGGATATAGCCTTCATAAATAGTACACTAGTGTCCTCATTTAAGCATCTCTTCTTGACAGACACAGATCTAGCTTCAGTGGCAGGAGAGATCAATATATCAAAGAAAATACAGAAATGATCAGACAGTGCTACATCCTTAATAACAATCGATGAGATGTTTAGACCCTTACTGATAAGTAAATCTAGAGTGTGTCCATGATTGTGTGTGGGTCCATGTACATGCTGAGTCAGATCAAAAGTTTTTAAAACAGTTTTGATTTCTTTTGCCATATTGTTTTCTGCATTATCTATGTGAATGTTAAAATCTCCAGCAATGGCAAAACAGTCAAACTCTGAGGTAATTGTTGATAACAGTTCTGTAAATTCCTCAGCAAAGGCTGGAGAGTATTTTGGAGGCCTGTAAATAATGATAAGTAAAATGCGTGGAGCACCTTTTAACACAGTACCCAGATATTCGAAAGACGGGTAATTCCCAAATGATATTTGCTTACATTGATAGATATCTTTAAAAAGAGCAGCTAGACCCCCACCTCTCTTAACAGCTCTGCAGACACTCATAAAAGTAAAGTTAGGAGGGGATGTTTCATTGATCACACAGATCGCATGGATTATCTTAAAATACCCCGTTAAGTTATTCATGGTCACTCAGAAAAGAGGAAGACATCATTCAGTCATGCAAATAATAAAATGCTCCAGTAATGCTGAACTATAAATCTTAAAATCTCTATGGTTTAGTGATTATGAAAGTGCTGTGATTTGTGGATTAACGTTAGCCTACTGAGAAGCGCGAGTCTGGAGAAACAGGCGTTTATTCATTCATTCTCAGTGTTGAGAAACGTATGTGTTACGTTATTGTCTTAATTATATCTAAAGTAGCCTGGATTAAAAAGTACCGTTGTATCAGTGCTGCGCGAGCTCTCTCACAAACACGGACGCGCACACACAGAGAGAGAAGATCATTGTAAAATTAAAATTGACGGGCTAAATAAAAATTTTGTTCTTGCTTGTTTTTTTTCTGTCAAAAAGCATTTTGTATTATCCATCCCTGCTTTTAAAATTCGTTAAATGACGGACGTTTACTGTTAACACAGCCTATAATGTTATAAAGAAGCGCTATCTTAATTTTGTTTAAACTGTTAGCAGAGCAACCTGTTGGAACTGGAGTTCCCCAATACAAGCACTAATGTGTGGATACCACTGTAAGGGGTTTAGGGTTCACCTTGCTCTGATAATAGGTGATCTGGGGTGGGAGGTAATCGCACTAGGGTTTTCTTTAAGGGTTTTGTTTTGTTTTTTTGGAGGATATTTCCTTGCTATGTTTATTAAAGTTAGAGTCCATTAATAATTTTGCACAAAATAGAAAATGGTTAATGCACAGATGTTGACAGGAGATATAGGATGTCCTGTAAATTTTATGAGCTGGAATGTTAAATCTTTAAATCATCCTGTGAAACGTAAAAAAGTATTATCACATCTCAACCAATTTAATGTGGGAATAGCATTTCTCCAGGAAACGCATTTGCGAACATCTGATCATTCTAGACTAAGGGGAGGGTGGATAGGCCAACTATATCACTCTGATTTTCAGAGTAAATCTAGGGGTACAGCCATCTTAATCCATAAGAACATTCCATTCACAATGTCGAAAGTAGAGGCAGATAGATCTGGCAGATATGTTATAGTCACAGGTAGATTATATGAAACTCCAGTTATTCTAGCTAATGTATATGCACCCACTTGGGATGACCATGCTTTTTTCTCAATTTTTTTCCTGTCTACCAGATATGGACACACATTACCTTATCTTGGCAGGAGATATGAATTGTGCTCTTTCCAGTTTGGATCGCAGCTCTCATAGAGTCATATCTCCAACCAAGTCTGCCCAGACTATTGAACTATTTCTCCACTCGTACGGAGTTTCAGATGTTTGGCTTTTCAACAATCCCACCTCTAGGTGTTATTCTTTCTTCTCACACGTTCACAAGACATATTCACGAATAGACTATTTTTTCATTGATAATCGTTTCCTTCCTTTTGTCAGTAAATGTGAATATAATGCTATAGTTATCTCTGACCACGCTCCAATGTTGATGACACTACAGATACCTGTCTCACAAGTCACATACCGCCCATGGCGCCTAAATAGCTTATGGCTTGCTGATGAATGTTTTGTTCAATTTATCTCATCTGAAATAGTTACATTTTTGGAACACAATCAAACACCAGGCATGTCGTTCTCAACAATATGGGAATCCATGAAAGCGTATCTAAGGGGACAAATGATCTCATATTGCGCCCAAAAGAAAAAGAGCGAAATGGCACGGCTCAAGACACTAACTGATGATATATTACGTATAGACACAACACTTGCGCAAGCCCCATCATCAGATTTATATGAGCAAAGATTGATACTTCAGACAGAATTCAATCTCCTTTCAACCAAACATATATCAAACCTCCTCAATAGGACACAGCACAGAACTTATGAACATGGAGAGAAGATAGGCAGAATCCTTGCACACCAACTGCGCCAAAAAGCTGCAGCTCAGTCTATATCTGAAATAACAGATGAGTTTGGCACCAAACATATAAATCACTCTAAAATTAACCAGATATTTCATCAGTTTTATTCAAAACTATACACTTCAGAGTCACATAAAGATGAATAACTGTTTGAGTCTTTTTTTGATCATTTAGAAATCCCCTTAGTGGGTGACCGAATGGCTTCTGAACTGGAAAAAGCATTCACAGAGGAAGAATTTCATTCTGCTGTTAAATCTATGCAAAATGGTAAATGTCCAGGACCAGATGGATTTCCTAGTGAATTCTTAAAAAAATTAGCTAGAGAATTAGCCCCTCTGTTGCTCTCTACATATAAAGAATCATCTATATCTGGCTCACTCCCTCCTACTATGCGTCAGGCTGTTATATCCCTTATTCTTAAAAAAGAGAAAAACCCAGTAGAATGCGGCTCATATCGTCCCATTTCTCTGTTAAATGTTGACAGTAAAATATTTGCTAAAATGCTAGCCCTACGACTGGAAAAAGTACTTCCTTCATTGATCTCAGATGATCAGACAGGATTTATTAAACATAGACAAATATCTTCTAATATACATAGATTATTTAATGTTCTTTATGATCCCACTCCACCCAAAGGCAAAGAGGTATTAATATCCCTAGATGCAGAAAAAGCCTTTGATAGGGTGGAGTGGGATTATCTATTTAATACATTGAAATGCTTTGGTTTTGGACCAAAATGTATACATTGGATTGAGACACTTTATTCTCTACCTATGGCAGCTGTTCGGACTAATAACAACTTGTCTGCTTTTTTTGATCTACAGCGTGGTACTAGACAGGGCTGTCCCTTGTCACCCCTTCTATTCGCCCTAAAGGCCAATTTATACTTCTGCGTCGAGTGTACGCCGTAGTGTACGTCGTAGGCTACGCACGTAGGCGACGCCGTCGTGAGCATTTATACTTCTGCGAATGTCTGTGTTGCTCTGCAGTTACACCGCCGAAACGCTAGTTGGCGCGGGTGGGTTTTAATGTTCCAGTTCCACTGTGTTTACATTCCTCGCGGCTATTTTGAGTTTAGGTTTCTACGAGCAATGGCGACTGAAGGAGTCAAACAGATGGCTGTATTTCCGCACTTCTTCAAGCAATCTCTCGATCACTTGGTCTATTTCCATGGCTCTTCAGTGATCTTCGGAATTTAAAAATGGCGGGCGGGCGGTGCAGAGTGCAGAAGATCATTCCGGAAATGCGTAGGAGGAAACGCGATGCTATCCAGCCGACCAATCACAGATCTTGCGGTCCGCGTCGCCGCGACGCGTAGTTACATTTTTGAGGAGGTGCGCGTCAGGGTACGGCGAAGGGTACGACGTATGGTACACGTCAATGCGTATGCTACGCCGTACCTTCTACGCGCACCCGACGCAGAAGTATAAATTGGCCTTAAAGCAGCACTCAGTAGCTTCGGGACTTCTTCGCTGTATTCTCGCTTTTTGCTGGCAGGTTTCTCTCTAGAGCTCCCACCACAGCTTCGGAATAGATATTTGACAACACTGTTGTAAAAACTCGTTGTTGATTCTCAGACACCAGAGGCTATAGATCAACGACATCAAAGCAGATGGGACATTCTTTAAAACGTCTTCTTCATTCGGGTTCGGACAGCGTGAGGGAGCGCAATAATGACAGCATTTTAGCAGATTTCTTTTGGCCGTAAAGCAATTGTTTACATCGCGAGACCTGATATCACGCGAGACTTCCTGACGCAGCGGCCGGCGGCCCGCCGGCTCAAAGTTGCAAGTGCGGATTTTCTGCTCACGGGCACCAGGGGGGTGCGAAACGACCACCATTCAACCCGAAATAAGTAATATAACCATTCCAATGACTCCGAAGCTGTTCAGTTAAGGTAAAAAAGTTACTTAGTTCACCTTTAACAATAGAACCACTAGCTATAGCAATGCGTAACAGCGCTGATATTAAGGGCATAATGAGAGGAGGGGCTGAGCATAAAGTGTCGTTATATGCTGATGACATGTTAGTATATATGACTGACCCCGTGACCTGTTTGCCAAAGATGTTTGATTTGTTAAACTCCTTTGGCAAGATATCAGGATATAAAATCAATGTGCAGAAAAGTGAGCTTATGTGTATTGACCCTAATTACCAGCTCACTACAATCCAGTCCCTGCAAGTTAAATTATGCACTAACAAATTTAGTGCATAAACCCGTAAGTTTAAAGATCTTTATGAAGCCAATTTCCCTCGACTTTTAAATTGTTTAAAAAAAGATTTAGATCACTGGAATCTCCTTCCCTTGTCGCTAGGGGGGAGAATAAATGTTATCAAAATGAATATTATGCCCTGATTTCTGTTTCTTTTCCAGTGTATCCCCATCTTCTTAACAAAATCTTTTTTCATAAATATAAATAAACTTTTGTCCGGTTTTATTTGGAATGGTATACGTAGGGAACCCGCGTATACGTAGGGAAATTCTGCAACGTCACCGATTACATGGTGGGCTTTCCCTACCCAATTTTCAGTACTACTATTGGTCTGCCAACATTAAAAACATAATGCACTGGATTCATTTTTCTAGAGTTGAAGACCCAGGTCCCAAGTGGCTAGAGCTTGAGCGTGCATCCTGCACACAAACATCTTTACATGCACTAGCCTGCTCTAAAATACCCTTTCCAGAATCCATATCAACATACTGCATAAATCCAGTGGTGAGGCACTGCCTCAAGATATGGATACAGTTCAGACGGGCTTTTTCTTTAACTGAGATGTCCATAGAGACCCCTTTGGTGGGACATAACATGTTTGCTCCTTCCATAACTGATGATGCTTTTAAAACATGGACTGAAAAGGGACTGAAAACAGTCAAAGACGTATATATAGGTGGCACCTTTGCAAGTTTTGAACATTTGAGAACACATTTTGATATTCCTAACTCACATTTTTTTAGATATTTACAACTTCGCAGTTTTGTTTTACGCAAATGTTCCATCTTTTCCTCTGATATCACCAGATTCCCTTTTAGACAAAATACTTAAGACGCCCCTTTGGCCTGGGGAGGTTGTTGGTAGGTTATACTCTATACTCAGCATGGACAATTTGAAACCATTAACAACATTAAAACATCAGTGGGAGGAAGAACTGGATACAGAGATATCAGATGAGCTATGGCAGGCCGTTCTCAATAACATACACTCATCTTCTATCTGCCTACGACATACCATTATCCAGTTTAAAGTTACTCATCGTTTACACTGGTCAAAAGCAAAGTTGGCTAGAATTGCACCAGATATTGACCCAGAGTGTGATCGGTGTAATATAGAGCCAGGCACTTTGTCACATATGTTCTGGGGCTGTCCTAAACTGTCTGAATTTTGGGAGTTGATTTTTGCTTTTCTTTCTAGAGTATTGCATACTCATATTGACCCATCACCGATCATTGCCATTTTTGGAGTAGTACCACAAGAACTTGTTATAGGCAAATGGGATAAAACAGTGATAGCATTTGTAACTCTCTTGGCCAGACGCATTATTTTATTGGAATGGAAGGATAAGTCTCCACCTGTATTTAAACACTGGATTAACGATGTTATGCACTATTTAACACTTGAGCAAATTCATTATAATTTGCAGGGTATTGACATTAAATTCAGTAATATCTGGCAACCTGTTCTTACATTAATTGAACAAATGGACTCTAATGACATTGTATGATGTGATTGTTGTTTTCCTCCCCCCCCTTTTTATTTATTTATATATATATATATATTTTTGCCTTTACACTAGTAGTGCGATGTGGGTTCTGGGTTGTTAAGTGTCTGTTGTATGTTAAAATACAATAAAAAGACTTTGATCAAAAAAAAAATTTACTTTATTTTGATTAGACTCTAAAAATGCTACTGATGTTTAGTCATCATCTAAGTCATCTATTCAGTCTATTGTCTCTATTGTTTTGTGGTGCAAACGAGCCCCATTCAGTCTCAGTCTCCCCAGTACACATTCACACACCTCTCCAGCCTGGTTATGGCTCTAAATATGCATATCTTTTGTCTGCATTATAGTTACTAACGACTGGCTATTCACAGGCTATTCATAGGGTTTCAATCCCTAATTTATTTTATCAAAGTTCTCACTTACATTTGAAACTGTATCAAATGCACTAAAACATTTCTATTTAGAAAAAAAAAATCATAAAAGAATAACTTCTAGGTGACAGGTGCACCTGTGACCTGAGCTAGCTAGCATGTTAGCTTAGCACACCATCAATACACGACCATTTATGAGATTAAAACCATGTTTGTGCTCCAAACTTACTTTATAACGCAAGTCGAGTGTTTTAAATAATCTTCTGTGATCTAATTTGGCTTCAGATAAAAAAAAAATCAGACAGAAAATATATTATTTATAGTATGCACAATGATAAAGTTTATATCGATTAGCATTACATTATAAATATAATCTATTATTATAAAAATACCTGGCATTGCTTGAAGAACACAGGCAAATCAAATATCATTGCAATCATGTTTATTGTCTTCAAACCGTCTGTATCTGCATATTACAGCGATCTCTGTGTTAGCTTTGTGTGTAGCTGCTATCAGTGACGTCCTTGAAGGTCACATGATTATGGCTCTTCTTCATGCTCCATATATGGAGTATTATTGTGCATATAGCGCCCTCAGGCTATTGGTATGAATTGAAAACACAGCACATCTCAGTAAGAAGCGCTCATAATGATTACATCGACGCATTTGGGTATAAATTCAATAAATATTATTCCTGTCTATAGAAATATGATGTGAATCTATGAGAATATATCAATATTTCTCCAAGTCTGCACATTTTTGAGCTAAAAGCCCTGAGGGACGTTGTTTTGTCAAGCGCTGTCATGACGACAGCACAGTTTTTTTTATGAATGGACCAGCTGACGCTCTTAATTCATATTAAAGGTATCGACGCATTTTTTCATTTCATAACTCCTGACACAAATTAAGACATAACTGTCACTATAAGTTTCTCAGAATACAATAGTGGTCAAATACTGAAACTTGAGTCTTATATCTTTTTAATGATATATATAGTTTGTCAAGTTTATTTGTATAGCGCTTTTCACAATACAGATTGTATCAAAGCAGCTTCACAGTATTAAATTAAAATAATACAACAAAGTTTGTTTCAAGAGGATTTTATTGATTGATCAAATTAAATTAAATATCCCCAACTGAGCAAGCCAAAGGCAACAGTGGCAAGGAACCGAAAAACTGCATCAAGTGACCTAATGGTGTCCTAAAACTCCATCAGGTGACCTAATGGAGAAAAAAAAAAAACCTTGGGAGAACCCAGGCTCAGTCGGGGGCCAGTTCTCCTCTGGCATTTATGAGCTAGAGACCGGATTGTAGTTTGAACTGTAGGATTATATGAATGCCTGGCTGAAGAGATGCGACTTTAATCTAGTTTTAAACTGGGAGAGCGAGTCTGAGCAACGAACAGTATCAGGAAGACTATTCCAGAGTTTTGGAGCCAATGTGAAAATGCTCTCCTCCTTTGGTGGTTCTGGATATCCTAGGTATGACCAAAAGCCTTGAATTTAGTGATCTTAAAGAGCGCGATGGATTATAGGGCGATAGAAGATCCGTTAAATAGACTGGAGCTAAGCCGTTTAGGGCTTTATAAGTCAGTAGCAATACCTTGTAATTAATACGGAGCTTTATAGGTAACCAATGCAGTGATGATAAAATCGGTGTTATATTATCATATTTTCTTGATCTCGTAAGAACTCTAGTGGCGGCATTTTGGACTAACTGTAGCTTGTTTATTGAGGATGCAGGACAACCAGCTAATAAAGCATTACAGTAATCCAGTCTCGAGGTCATGAATGCATGAACTAACTTTTCTGCATCAGAAACTGATAGCATATTACGTAGCTTAGCAATGTTTCTAAGGTGGAAAAAGGCTGTTTTTGTAACATATGAAATATGATTTTCAAAAGACAGGTTGCAATCGAGTATAACACCCAGGTCTTTTACTGTAGAGGATAAAGTAACAGGACATCCTATGATGTTAAAGTTGTATTGTGCGAGGTTTTGTGGGCGGTTTTTTGAACCGATAAGTATTACCTCTGTCTTGTCTGGATTTAATAAAAGAAAATTACGCGTCATCCAATCTTTTATATCTTTAACACACTCTGTCAATTTGGAAAATGTAGCGTTTTCATCCGGCCGTTATGAAATATATATTTGAGTGTCATCAGCATAACAATGGAAACTAATTCCATGTTTCCTTATAATATTTCCAAGTGGCATCATATATATTGAAAATAACAGAGGGCCTAACACAGATCCCTGCGGCACTCCATAGTTTACTGGAGTTATGATCGATTTTTCTCCATTTAAATAGACAAAATGGTAGCGGTCAGATAGGTATGATTTGAACCAGCTTAGTGCTTGTCCTTGAACACCAGTATAATTTTGTAGTCGATCTAAGAGTAATGTATGATCTATAGTATCGAACGCAGCACTAAGATCAAGTAAAACTAGTATTGAAATACAGCCTTGGTCAGTTTGTCAAGGTAAAACATTTAATCTGATAGTAACTTTGAACTAAATAAAAAAAAAAACGCTTCAGTGCGCCGACGCACTGGTGAAGCTTAACAGGTTAATATGCGTTTCGAAAGTTTGAAATGGCAAGAGAGCGAGTGATTTTTGTGTGAACTGTGTAAACAGAAATGGTGTGGTTTGAGGTTTGTGCTGCTGTGTGTTTGTAGTGTTTGATGTTTGTGCGGCTGTGTGAGGTGTGTGCTGCTGTGTGTGTAGGGCTGGGTACCGAGTTCGATACTTTTTAGGTACCGACCGAATTGCCTCGATACTATCGAGTATCGAAAAATGGCTTGTTGTTCGGTACCAGATTTCGATACCTAAGGGGTTAACTCGTCAACGTCAGTGCTCAAACAAATACATATAAAATGCACAACGACACACCTAAAGTCACTCACGCACATACACGCAAACTCTACACACACGAGACGCGCGGAACTCTCCGCGCACATACTCATATGAGAGGCGCGCGCTCACACAAACTCTCCACGCGATGTAGTATTTGCGGTAAAATAATTGCTGCAAAGACCGATACAACGACAGATATGATGAAGCCCTTGACAGTGCACGGAGTAAACATAAGAGCAGAAAGTTGCTCCGTCTTCGACTGGTAAATGAAGAGATACCTTGTTGATCACTCTGACAGTGTTTATATTGCAATAATAACCTACTGAATGTACACTGCCGTTCAAAAATGTGTTGGTTAGTCAGAATTGTTTTTCAGTAAGGATGCATTAAAGTGATCAAAAGTGACCTTAAAACATGTGTAATGTTACAAAAGATTTCTGTTTCAAATAAATGCTGTTCTTTTGAAAATTGTATTCATCAAAGAAACATGAAAAAATGTATCATAGTTTCCAAAATATTAAGCAGCAAACTGTTTTCATATTTCTGAAGGATCATGTGACACTGAAGTAATGATTTAGAAAATTTAGCTTTGACATCACAGGAATAAATTACATTTTGAAATATATTCAAATAAGATTTTAAATTGTAATACTATTTCACAATGTTACAAGTTTTACTGTATTTTTGATCAAACAAATTCAGCTTTGGTGAGCATGAGCTCTTTATAAAAAAAAAATGTTGTACCTTTGTGCACTGGCTAAGGAGCATAAGTCAAACGGAAAAAATAAAACCAAAGTTTTTCTGAGGTAGTATGTAATCTTGTTAAAATGGATTTCATAAAATTGGTATCGAAAAAAGTATCGTTCAGGAACCGGTATCGAAATCAAGGTATCGGTATCGGTATTGGTATCGGAATTTTTGGAACGATACCCAGCCCTAGTGTTTGCAGTGTTTGATGTTTGTGCAGCTGTGTGAGGTGTGTGTGCTTGTGTTTGATGTTTGTGCTGCTGTGTGTGTGTGTGCAGGTGACGAAGCTGGACCGAGACCCGGCCTCAGGAACGGCCCTGCAGGAGATCAGCTTCTGGCTGAACCTGGAGCGAGCGCTCAACCGGATCCAGGAGAAGAGGGAGAGTCCCGAGGTCCTGCTCACTCTCGACATCCTCAAACACGGCAAACGCTTCCACGCCACCGTCAGCTTCGACACAGACACAGGTGATCATCCAGCACTCCATTTAAAAAACTCCCTCACTCCACTTACCCGTGTCGAGTAGCCGGCAAAATACCGGAAGTGGTCCGTTCCACGGACGAGCGTTCAGAGACGCATGATTACACAGTTTACTAAGGCTACGCGATACATTTAACACCATTTACAATCATAATATAGCATAGTGCTATTGTGAAATCACAAAGGCTGCGATTCAGTTAAATATATCCTCTGTTTGTCTCCCACAGAGAAGCACAACGCTTTAATTATGTACATTACCAATACCAAGATGGCGCCGCGGATGGCTGCCTCGGTGTGGAGCTCTCCAGTTATTGTGTTGTTTTTGTTGGTTTGTTCTGCGTTTAGTCATTCTTTTCCTATCAGTTTCACCAAAGACAAACTACTGGACATTAGGAAACACACCAGACAACTTTTTTACAGATTTTGATTACTCCGTTTTACTGGACATTCTCGTCGGAGGGGCAGCGGTGTTGTTCAAACGCGCGGTCAGACGCAAACGCTGGTTAAACTCCGCGAGCGCGGCCTCCGCACTGCGCTCCCCAGTATTCATCTTGCGAATCTCCGATCTCTTCCTAACAAAATGGATGAACGTCTTCTCCTCACCCGCACTAACAAGGATTTTTTTAAACTCTGCTGCTCTGTGCTTCACTGAAACCTGGCTGAGTGAAGCCATACCGGACAACACGCTACATCTGCCGGGCTTCCAGCTATTCCGAGCGGATCGCATCGCGGAACTAACGGGGAAAACGAGAGGTGGTGGATTGTGTTTTTACATTAACGAAAGTTGGTGTTCAGATGTAACAACACTGAAGAAGATGTGCTCTCCTAATTTAGAGGCGCATTTCATAAACTGTAAACCTTTCTACTCGCCACGGGAGTTTTCCTCATTCATTCTCGCGAATGTTTACATTCCTCCAGACGCGTGTGTGAGCGCGGCGCTACAACAGCTGGCTGAACATATAGCTGAAATGGAACAAAGGTACCCAGACTCTCTTTTAATCATTCTTGGGGATTTTAACAAAGCAAATCTCTCCCGTGAACTGCCAAAATACAGACAGCATGTTACATGTCCTACCAGAGACAGTAATATATTGGACCACTGTTACACCACGATAAAGAATGCGCATCACTCCATCCCACGGGCAGCTTTGGGGCTCTCTGATCACTGTTTGGTTCATCTTATACCGACCTACAGGCAGAAACTGAAATCAGCTAAACCTGTAATAAGGACTGTAAAAAAATGGACCAACGAAGCAGAGCAGGATCTACAGGCCTGCTTCGATTGCACTGATTGGACTGTTTTTGAAGCTGCAGCCACCGATCTGGATGAGCTCACAGATACTGTAACATCATATATCAGTTTCTGTGAGGATTAGGGCTGGGCATCGTTCAGAATTTTTCGATCCGGTGCCAATTTCGATACCTCAGTTTCGATACCGATTCCTAACGATACTTTTTTCGTTACCATATGTTTTAAAATTAATTTCAACATCAACAAAAATACATTAAACACAAAGCTTTTATTTTCCACCTTAATTGTGAATCAAAACAGTTATCAAAATAAAATAAAAAATCTGGTAAAACTACTCACTTAGCATGTCCACAAAACGTATATTTTTCTCTCCGTTTTGGCCTTCCGTCCACACGGAGACGGCGTTTTTATTAATGAAAATGAAGCTTTTTTGAAAACGCACTCCATAGTGGATACATTTGAAAACGCGGCAATACATGAGAGCAGTTGCGTTTTAGACCAAACATACGGTGACTGCGTGCGACCTGGACCGCATCAGTGAATGGTGAGATATTTTACTAAATAAAATTATCCTGTCAGACGAATTGCGCGATAACTTCATTATTTATTTTTCCATCTGAATCATATCAGTGATCTTTGGTGGGGATTAACACATGCGCAGTAAGGTGAATTAAGCGTTTTCAGGCGTTTCTCAAAAGTTTCTCATCCACACTGAAACGTCCGAAAACGCCTGAAAACGCTAGTGTGGACGGAGAGCGTTTATAAACGAAAACGCCGTTTTCAAATGTATCCGGATTAATGTAGACATAGCCTAACATTAATAAAATGACTGCCTGTCAGTCAGTCATCAGGGCAGGGGAGAGAAAACACCATTGTGGCTGCTTGTTTAGTAAGAGGAAGTGTAACGTCAACAGCACCGCGACCGCTTTCTGCTCGCCATTAAATTAATATCATATCGCAGCAAACGCTGTCTGCGTGAAGTTTTAAAAAACTGTTACCACACTTGAGACCAACCGTGACTCTCTGTGACTTCAGCAAAACTGCAAACAGTTTAATCCGTCCGCACCTCTCCGTGTGTGTGTGGGTCGGAGCTCCGCTCTTTGTCAATATGCAGAGAGGACAGATAAGCTTGCGCTTGCGCGCTCAGATGGAACCGAAATTTGGCACCGAAAGATAAAGAATTTTTCGATACTCATAGAATTGGAGTATTTTTTTCGATACCATAAAAGTATCGAAGTTCGGTACCCAGCCCTAGTGAGGATACATGCATTCCTACCAGGACATTCTTATCATTCACTAATGATAAACCATGGTTTACTGGGAAACTCAAACAGCTTCGTCATGCCAAAGAGGATGCTTACAGAAGTGGGGATAAAATCTTGTATAACCAGGCCAGAAACAGACTGACAAAGGAGATCAGAGTTGCTAAAAGAAGCTACTCTGAAAAGCTGAAAAAACAGTTTTCAGCCAACGACCCGGCCTCAGTCTGGAGAGGCCTGAGGAACATCACCAACTACAAATCACCATCCCCCCGATCTGTGGAGAATCAACAACTGGCTGACACTCTCAATGCATTCTATTGCAGGTTTGAGAAGCCCAGACTCACACCTCACACCCGCTCTGATGTGCACTTCACACATCCACCATCACCTCCTGCAACCCCTCTCCTCCCCCCTTCTGCCATCCAACCTGAGCTTAAGGTCTGTGTGGAGGACGTGAGCCGAGTCTTCAAAAAACAGAAGGCCCAGACGGCATCTCATCTGCTTGTCTAAAAGCCTGCGCTGACCAACTGGCCCCAGTCTTCACGCAGATCTTCAACAGATCATTGGAGCAGTGTGAAGTTCCCTGCTGCTTCAAACGCTCCACTATCATTCCGGTTCCCAAAAAACCTAAAATCACTGGACTTAATGACTACAGACCTGTCGCTCTCACGTCTGTGGTCATGAAGTCGTTTGAAAGACTGGTGTTAGCCTATCTGAAGGACATCACTGGACCCCTGCTGGATCCCTTTCAGTTTGCTTACAGAGCAAACAGGTCTGTGGATGATGCAGTCAACATGGGACTTCACTATATCCTGCAACATCTTGACAGACCTGGGACTTATGCACGGATCTTATTTGTGGACTTCAGTTCGGCCTTCAATACCATCATCCCTGATCTTCTCACAGCCAAACTGACTCAGCTCTCCATGCCATCCTCAATCTGTCAGTGGATCTCCAGCTTCCTGACGGACCGGCAGCAGCGAGTGAGACTGGGGAAGCTCACATCCAGGACCCTCACCATCAGCACTGGCGCCCCCCAAGGGTCAAGTCAAGTCAAGTTTATTTGTATAGCGCTTTTCACAATACAGATTGTATCAAAGCAGCTTCACAGTATTAAATTAAAATAATACAACAAAGTTTGTTTCAAGAGGAATTTATTGATTGATAAAATTTAATTAAATATCCCCAAAATATCCCCAACTGAGCAAGCCAAAGGCAACAGTGGCAAGGAACCGAAAAACTCCATCAAGTGACCTAATGGTGTCCTAAAACTCCATAAGGTGACCTAATGGAGAAAAAAAAACCTTGGGAGAACCCAGGCTCAGTCGGGGGCCAGTTCTCCTCTGGCATTTATGAGCTAGAGGCCGGATTGTAGTTTGAACTGTAGGATTATATGAATGCCTGGCTGAAGAGATGCGACTTTAATCTAGTTTTAAACTGGGAGAGCGAGTCTGAGCAACGAACAGTATCAGGAAGACTATTCCAGAGTTTTAGAGCCAAATGTGAAAATGCTCTCCCTCCTTTGGTGGTTCTGGATATCCTAGGTATGACCAAAAGCCTTGAATTTAGTGATCTTAAAGAGCGCGATGGATTATAGGGCGATAGAAGATCCGTTAAATAGACTGGAGCGAAGCCGTTTAGGGCTTTATAAGTCAGTAGCAATATCTTATAATTAATACGGAACTTTATAGGTAACCAATGCAGTGATGATAAAATCGGTGTTATATGATCATATTTTCTTGATCTCGTAAGAACTCTAGTGGCGGCATTTTGGACTAACTGTAGCTTGTTTATTGAGGATGCAGGACAACCAGCTAATAAAGCATTACAGTAATCCAGTCTCGAGGTCATGAATGCATGAACTAACTTTTCTGCATCAGAAACTGATAGCATATTACGTAGCTTAGCAATGTTTCTAAGGTGGAAAAAGGCTGTTTTTGTAACATATGAAATATGATTTTCAAAAGACAGGTTGCAATCGAGTATAACACCCAGGTCTTTTACTGTAGAGGATAAAGTAACAGGACATCCTATGATGTTAAAGTTGTATTGTGCGAGGTTTTGTGGGCGGTTTTTTGAACCGATAAGTATTACCTCTGTCTTGTCTGGATTTAATAAAAGAAAATTACGCGTCATCCAATCTTTTATATCTTTAACACACTCTGTTAATTTGGATAATTTAGCGTTTTCATCCGGCCGTGATGAAATATATATTTGAGTGTCATCAGCATAACAATGGAAACTAATTCCATGTTTCCTTATAATATTTCCAAGTGGCATCATATATATTGAAAATAACAGAGGGCCTAACACAGATCCCTGCGGCACTCCATAGTTTACTGGAGTTATGGTCGATTTTTCTCCATTTAAATGGAGAAAGGGTGCGTACCCTTGGACCCAAGGGTGCGTTCTCTCCCCACTGCTCTTCTCCCTGTACACTAATGACTGCACTTCTAAAGACCCCTCTGTCAAGCTCCTGAAATTTGCAGACGACACCACCGTCATCGGTCTCATCCAAAATGGTGACGAGTCTGCTTACAGACTGGGGGTTGAACAGCTGGCTGTCTGGTGCAGCTATAACAACCTTGAGCTGAACACGCTCAAAACAGTGGAGATGATTGTGGACTTCAGGAGAAAATCCCCAGAACTCCCTCTCTCACCATCATGAACGGCACTGTGGAAGCAGTGGAGTCATTCAGGTTCCTGGGCTCTACCATCTCTCAGGACCTGAAGTGGGCAAATCACATTGACTCCATTGTGAAAAAGGCCCAGCAGAGACTGTACTTCCTTCGCCAGCTGAAGAAGTTCAATCTGCCACAGGAGCTGCTGATCCAGTTCTACTCAGCCGTCATTGAGTCTGTTTTAAGCACTTCCATCACTGTCTGGTTTGGTTCAGCTACCAAATCGGACATCAGGAGACTACAACGGACAGTCCGGACTGCAGAGAGGATTATTGGTGCTCCCTTGCCAACCCTCCAGGACCTGTACTCTTCCTGAGTGAGGAAGAGAGCAGGTAAAATCATCACAGACTCCACTCACCCTGGACACCCCCTGTTTGAACTGTTACCGTCAGGACGGCGACACAGATCACTGGCCACAAGAACATCCAGGCACAGGAACAGTTTCTTTCCAAAGGCCATTTCCCTTCTGAACACTTAACATGCCCCTCAAGGCATATGCCTGTAAGTGCAATACTCCCACTGTCTAGTGCAATATTCTCTAACTCTATTATTCATACTACTCAAAATACTGTATATATGTTCATAATCTGTAACATGCACTAGACTCCCACTGTCTAGTGTAATATTCTCTAACTCAGGTGATATTTATACTTATATTATTCATACTACTCAAAATACTGTAAATATGTTCATAATCTGTAAATGTTTATTCAGACTAAACCCAACTGTGACCCCTTTTTTTACTTTTATACTATTTTTATATTTTTTTTATATATTTTATTCTTAGAATTTGTATTACTATGTTTCTTGTTGTATTTTTATTTGTATATGTGCACTGGAAGCTTCAGTACCAAGAAAAATTCCTTGTGGGTGCAAGCACACTTGGCAATAAAGCTCTTTCTGATTCTGATGTGTGCAGAAACTCCATTACTAAAATAACGCACACCTCAGGCACGCTCCTCGTCTCTAACGCTTGTGTGTGTGTGTGTGTGTCTCTCAGGACTGAAGCAGGCTGTGGAGACGGTGAACGATTACAACCCACTGATGAAGGACTTTCCCCTCAACGATCTGCTGTCGGCCACTGAACTCGACAAGATCCGGCAGGCGCTGGTGGCCATCTTCACTCATCTTCGCAAGATCCGGAACACCAAATACCCCATCCAGCGAGCGCTGCGCCTGGTGGAGGCCATCTCCCGAGACCTGAGCTCTCAGCTGCTCAAAGTGCTGGGCACTCGCAAGCTCATGCACGTGGCCTACGAGGAGTTCGAGAAGGTACGGTCCAAGCTAGGCTAGCTACGATAGTCAGTGTTTACGGTGTTACCAGTGTTCAGAAGCAACACTGGTTCTCACTTGCCCACCATCGATTTGATCTAATTAAATTTTTTCAATAATAAAATAATTTAGTTCGGTTAGAGAACAGACACTTTCAATTAAAAACTGAACGTGTCTGCTTGATAAATCGTGAGCTGAACGAGAGTCGCAGCACAGATCAGCAACCGGAGTCAGATCTCATTCATCACGAGAGCGAGGATCTGACTGACAAGATGATGGGTTAGGGTTACACTTTCAAATTAGCGATTTAAAAGCCCCTGCCGGTGATCCCGGTATTACCAGTGTTACACGTCGATTAACCGGTGGGAATATTTTTACCGTCCCCAGTGTAAGCTCTCCTCGGCACTCAGGCCTCGCTCACGCTCTTCTTCTCCTCCACAGGTGATGGTGGCGTGTTTCGAGGTCTTCCAGACGTGGGAGGACGAGTACGAGAAGCTGCAGGTGCTCCTGAGGGACATCGTGAAGAGGAAGAGGGAGGAGAACCTGAAGATGGTGTGGCGTTTGAGTCCTGCGCACCGGAAGCTGCAGGCCCGCTTGGACCACATGAGGCGCTTCAGGCGTCAGCACGAGCAGCTGCGAGCCGTCATCGTGCGCGTGCTCCGGCCTCAGGTGCGCAGTCTGAACGCACGACCACTGACATGACGAGTTTTTATTAATATGAACATTAACATTTAAATGAGCTCAAAGGTTGGGGGTATTTATTTCTACAGAGCTTTATACAGCACAGGTGTCATAGCAGCTTCACAGTAATAAACAATCAATGATGCAAACATTAGATATGAGATGAATTCAGATTCAGCTGTGTTGTCTTTTTAGTCGTTTTTCAGATCAATTACTGTGTTGATGTTGCAAAATTCATCAATTAAACAGTTCAGTTCAGCTGTAAGCAGACAATAGTGTCATTAGACGTGAAGTAAAAGCTCATGTTTGGATTTCCCATAGTCTGAGTTGAATGATCAGTTGTATAAAAGCTAATAATGTGATGTAAAGACATGCGGTGCATCCAGAATCACACACTGTCTGAGTAGGTACGACTTTGAATTTGAATTTACTTTGTGAATGTTAAAAAAAGTATGTTCTATATCATGTGATTAATGGAATTCAAGTGTTCTACATCCGCCATGTTGTTACTGGCACCTTTAGCCCACTGTTTTACTGTGCAGAGTGTTGAGATACTCTTCTACAGGACCATTTTCTGCACACTGTATAGTAGAGGAGTGTTGGATTGGGACTTTGCCTGCTCTTGTCTTTGCAGGTGTCTGCCGTGTCCCAGCATGCCCAGGGAGAGACCGCAGAGCCGGCCGATCTGAAGGTGGCAGAGGTTCTGTTCGACGCTGCGGACGCTAACGCCATCGAGGAGGTCAATCTGGCGTATGAGAACGTGAAGGAGGTCGACGGCCTGGACGTCTCCAAGGAGGGGATGGAGGCGTGGGAAGCGGCCATGAAGCGCTACGACGAGCGCATCGACCGCGTGGAGACGCGCATCACGGCCCGCCTGCGCGACCAGCTGGGCACCGCCAAGAACGCCAACGAGATGTTCCGCATATTCTCCCGCTTCAACGCCCTGTTCGTGCGCCCGCACATCCGCGGAGCCATCCGGGAGTACCAGACGCAGCTCATCCAGCGCGTCAAAGATGACATAGAGTCTCTGCACGACAAGTTCAAGGTGCAGTATCCCCAAAGCCAGTCCTGCAAGATGAGCCACGTGCGGGACCTGCCTCCCGTCTCTGGCTCCATCATCTGGGCTAAGCAGATCGACCGGCAGCTCACGGCGTACATGAAGCGCGTGGAGGACGTGCTCGGGAAGGGCTGGGAAAACCACGTGGAGGGTCTGAAGCTCAAGCAGGACGGCGACAGCTTCCGTGCAAAGCTCAACACGCAGGAGATCTTCGACGACTGGGCCCGAAAGGTGCAGCAGCGCAACCTGGGCGTGTCGGGCCGCATCTTCACCATCGAGAACACACGCGCACGCGGGCGCACCGGCACCGTGCTCAAGCTCAAGGTCAACTTCCTCCCCGAGATCATCACGCTCTCCAAAGAGGTGCGCAACCTGAAGTGGCTGAGCTTCCGCGTGCCGCTAGCCATCGTCAACAAAGCCCATCAGGCTAACCAGCTGTACCCGTTCGCCATCTCGCTCATCGAGAGCGTGCGCACATACGAGCGCACCTGTGAGAAGGTGGAGGAGCGCACCTCCATCTCGCTGCTCGTGGCCGGCCTGAAGAAGGAGGTGCAGGCGCTCGTCACCGAGGGCATCTCGCTCGTCTGGGAGTCCTACAAGCTCGACCCGTACGTCCAGCGGCTGGCGGAAACCGTCTTCAACTTCCAAGAAAAGGTAGATTTGATCCAGTGGTGTTCACCAGAGGTCGTATAGGTCATACTAGTTTGACTCGTGCTTTTTTTGCTTAAAGGTGGAGAGCCAACTCTGTGCATGTTTTGTGAGATTCTCCTCTCTGTTAAACATATTTTATTGGACTGTCCTGGGTTATAGAATGCTCTACTATTATGTTATTTCACTTAAAGGAACATTATGTAGCTTTTCAACCTTCATAATATATTTCCAAGACCCTTGTGATGGTACATCGACTTAAAATAGGTTGAATGACACGTCTGCCATAGCCTGACGGGGTCTGTATCGCCTTTACTGGCACTACGTAACTTCGGGGTTCGGGTAGTAACCCTAGCACAAAAAGAACTACAAAATTCGACTGCTTTACGGCATACGTCACTTCCCCCACCACTTCCTCAAATTTGGACGTGAGCGTTTATATACTGTCTATGGACGTGAGAGGCCAACCAGCGTTTGTTTTCGGCTTTCGTGCGTATGTTTTTGTCATGGGGGTTGTTTACACCTGGCCACTTCATGCGTTTTCTCAGATCGGATAGCTATCTGATCGTGAAAAGACCAGGTGTAAATGTCCTCAAACGCATTCAAGACGGATTTGAATCCGATCCCTCAAACCACTTCAGGAGGAGATCTGAGACGCATTCCAGACGAAACTGGACAAGTATATATGCATCTGGTTGTTGAAACCACATATGTAAATTGTACTCCTCCCAAAAATGTTAAAAATAAATAAATAAAAAAATGTGTGAGAGCATGTTATAGTCTATATGTTATAGCCAGATATAACGACGCTACTGGAACACGCATTACCGCAGATGAGCATCGATTCATCAAGACAACGTGCAAACTATCGCAAATCAAAGTGAAAGTAAGTCGCAGACGCTTATCACACAATAATCATCATTAAAAGTAAAGAAACGAAATGATCTTACCAGGGCTGTTACTGCTCTCTCTCTTATTGCTGTCTTTGATTTTGAAATTTTAGCTGATGATCAATAAAATGCAGCTCATATCTGTTGCTTTCGGTGACGTGAACTCCATTAAATCTGCATATAGCGCGAGAATTGAAGATCGGATTTAAATCCGTTTCGCAAAAACACATTTATGGAATCGTTTTGATAAATCAGAAATCCGATCTGAGAAAATGCATGAAGTGGCCAGTAAATAAATCTCTTATTTGTAAACTTGTTTGCATTCTATGTTGTATGTTGTTGCGCTTGCTTGTATTATGTCATTTTTTTACGATGCTGTCCATTCATCCATTGCTGATAATTAGACCAGTCCAATAACTTCCACATATGTCTAGCTAGCTTTCGATTTTCGATTATTTCGATTATATTATTTACGACAGCTGTTTGACAAAAACACAATTTCTCCACAGTGTGCCTTTAAGGTAGCCTAGAAATCTAGACGCACCCTAGCGGCAGCAAAATGTTTTTTGCAGCCAGGGCAGTCTAGCAACTCTCCATAGACTTTGGAGCTGCAAAACCTAAATTGGGTCAGGCCAATCACGTCGTGTATAGAGTAGGCGGGGCGGGCTTAACATAATGACGACAGAGTTGCGACGGTTACCTGGCTGCGACTTGAAAACAAAGAATGACGGCTGCTGGCGAACATCTTTCGAATCGGCTTTGTCCGCGACTCTGGAGGACTTGGAGTTAAGCTTTTCTTTGAGAAAAGAGCAAAGAACGGAAGTCATTCTTAAAAAAAGGAAGATGTGTTCGTCGTTTTGCCGGCCAGATATGGCAAAAGTTGAATCTATCAACTAAGATTAGCTCCGCTGTTGGGAAAACGCTCTGGTTGGTTGAAGCGCTGTCCTATTGCGTGCAGAGGGAATTTGAAAGACAGCCGTTTATCCCACCCATCAGATTAAGCCGTGTCTATGGTGAGTTGCCAGACTAAACATCTTGATGTAGGTCTGGCTTGCCAGGCTACCTTTAAGGACTTATTTAGTAAGATTATGCCTGAGAAGGTTTTGGATTTTTTATCAAATGTTAATTTAAAAAATATATATAATATGATTTGTTGTGTTTGTTTGCTTGGTTTTATTGTATTTAAATTATATTTGTATTTTTGTAATTAAATTTTTGCCATGAAAATAGCCTTAGATTCTGACATGGCATTAAATAAAACAATCAATCAATCAATCCAAGAAAAGGTCGACCAACCCGAGACCAGGAAACCTAGAGCACCAATCAGGTGTTTGGACACACACACACGCGCACACACGTTATTGTTATTGCTTGCATTTTTGACTTTTTCTCTCACATTTCTGACTTTTTTTCTCTCTCACAATTGCGAGTTTAAACTGTGAGATAGAGTTGCTCTTACCTTTTGTTACCAGTCGAGCTTCCATACTGTAGAGTGTTTTTATCATTATTACTTTAATTCAGTTCACAGTGACCAAGATCAGAACGCCAACGGTCATGATAGAGTTTAAAAGAGATGAATAATTGATATCAGCGAATCAGAATCATTCCTAAATGCAGTCGTGTGTGCCCTTACTTCGGCTGGTAGTGTAAATGCTGCATTGACAGTCAGGGTGAAAGGAGATGTGACTGGCACATTTTGACTTGTGGGTATTTCCCTCTCAGGTGGATGATCTTCTTCTGCTGGAGGAGAAGATTGATTTGGAGGTGCGTTCGCTTGAAACCTGCATGTACGAGCATAAGATGTTCACCGAGATCCTCAACCGCATCCAGAAGGCCGTCGATGACCTGAACCTGCACTCATACTCCAATCTGCCCATCTGGGTCAACAAGCTGGACATCGAGGTGAGCGACTCATTACGCCACCTTTCATGGAGAGTAACGCGTTACAATGTTGCGTTACTTCATAAAAAGTAACTAATTATGTTACTTTGTTTATTTTTATGGTAAATACGTTACAATATTGTTACTTCATTAAAAAGTAACTAATTACATTACTTTTTATGCAAAGTAATGTGTTACAATACTGTGCTTCTTCGTTAAAAAGCAACAAATGATGTAACTTGTGTTAATTATGACCTTAACCTGCACTCGTACTCTGATCTGCCCGTCTGGGTCATAAGCTGGACATCGAGGCGAGTTCTGCTGGTCTGTCCGCGGGGTCGTGTCACTCTAATGTGAGCGTTTCATCCGTAGATCGAGCGTATCCTCGGGGTGCGTCTGCAGGCGGGGCTCAAGGCCTGGACGCAGGTTCTCCGGGGACAGATGGAGGACAAGGCTGATGTGGACATGGACACGGAAGCCCCTCAACTCAGTCACAAGCCTGGAGGAGACCCCAAGATCAAGGCAAGACATTGTTGTGGAGTTTTGAGCTCATCTAGTCAAGCTTTATTTCTATAGTACTTTATACAAAACAGATTCAAAGCAGCTTCACAGTGAGAAACAGGAAAATTATAACAATCAATGATGCAAATTCTAATTTCATTATTCAGTTCAAGTTTCATTCTCATCTGGTTGTGTCAGTGCAGTCAGAGATCATATTAATCGGCAGCTACAACTACACTGATGATTCCTAACTTCACTCTGAACCGTTTTCTTTGTCCAAACAGAATGTCATCCATGAATTGAGGATCACAAACCAGGTCATCTATCTGAACCCGCCGATTGAAGACTGCCGCTACCGGCTCTACCAGGAAATGTTTGCTTGGAAGATGGTCATTCTGTCTCTGCCCAGAATCCAGAGTCAGAGATATCAGGTTTGTGTTTGCTCTGCGTTCGCTTTCAGTTTCCCGCACCTGCGCTAATGTTTGCTCTTCAAACAGGTCGGTGTTCACTACGAGTTATCCGAAGAGGAGAAGTTCTACAGGAACGCTCTGACCCGAATGCCCGACGGCCCGTCTGCACTGGAGGAAGCGTATAACGCTGTGAAGGAGAACGTCTCCGAGGTGGAGCAGTACGTCAAGGTAGCGTCTTCCCTTTTAGTGAGCGAGTGTGCTGTATCCATACGTGAACAGTGTGACTGACTGCGTTTGGTCCTCAGGTGTGGCTGCAGTACCAGTGTCTGTGGGACATGCAGCCCGAGAACATCTACAACCGTCTGGGAGAAGATCTCAACAAGTGGCAGGCGCTGCTGGTGCAGATCCGCAAAGCCCGAGGCACGTTTGACAACGCAGAAACCAGGAAAGAGTTCGGACCGGTCATCATAGACTACGGCAAGGTCAGAGGATAGCGGCTCAGTTCAGTCGTGGGCAGTGGTGGACAGTAACGAAGTAAATGTAATTCGTTACTGTACTTAAGTAGTTTTTTTGCGTATCTGTACTTTACTTAAGTAATTAAATTTTGGAAGACTTTTACTTTAACTCCACTACATTTCAAAGTCAAATATCTTACTTTTTACTCTACTACATTTTCAAAGTCAGTCGTTCCTTTTTATTTATGAGTGGATAAAAACTTAACTGGTCAAACGAGCCACCAATCAAAGCCACCAATCAAAGCCTAACGTGCGTGCTTTGTTTTGAACTTGCCTTGGCGCTATCTGCGTGAACCAGAGCCGTTACATATGAGAGTTGCGACCATAGACAGTAGGCTATGAGGTTGCGACACACTAGGCTTGTTCGACTTGAACCGGAGCTGCACAGACCGATCAGTTTATGACATCGCGAGAGTGATTGAAAAGCATACAGAGCCGTCTACACTAGTACACTCTAATCGATCTCGCAGTATTTTAATATCATTCACCGAATGGTCTGTGCAGTGTGCAGCCGCTGTGATCTCGCCTCCGCGCGGTCACGTGATTCGTGTAGCTCTCAATAGTTCCAAACAAATCGCGTTGCCAATGATTTTAAGCGGGGCAGAGAGCAGCAGCAATTATCGGTAAATATTGGGGCATAATGAACATTGCTTATTACGTTGACACTAAAATTACATGCATATAATAGCATTTTTTTTTTCTGGGGAGTAGCAGAAACACTGCATTACGTTTTGGTGTTTAATTTTGGAGGGAAATTGGCTACTCCCATAACGTAGAATTTTTTTTATATATATATATATATATATACAAATATATATATATACAAATATATATATATATATATATATATATATATAGTCTTCCAAAATATATACAGTAAATACTGTAAATGTATTGGGAACAGTGCCCTTCTGTCCAAAATTAAACAAACAAAAAATGTATTCAATTCAAATATATATATATATATATATTAGGGGTGTGCAAAGCAGCCGGTATTTGTATCTGTATTTGTATTTGTTGAGAGAGGAAAAGTATTTGTATTTGTATTTGTATTCGAGTAAATTTCAAAATAGGTGTAAAAATCCATTTTTTTTGCGTTACACTTCTAATTTACGTTATAGTGTAAGTATTCTTTAATTATATATCAATTATAATAATTATGGATATGCAATATTGGTTGATGTTTTTCCATAAATCCAGCAATGAACATGTAACAAGGAACGTCATTGAAAAGAAAATAACATAACAGCCATTACCTACGTTAATGTTACTCTGTCAACAGCATATTGTCTAAATTACCAAGCTAACAGAGCTACTAGTGTTGTCACGGTGCCAAAATTTCAGTATTCGGTACCAATACCTGTGAACATCCACGGTTCTCGGTAACAATTTCGGTAAAGCTTAATTTAGATTAAATTTACATATATTAAAGTTTATATCACGGTTACAAAGATGGAAACTGTAGTATTAAAAACACTACATTAATATTACATTTGTTAGATAACAATAGATAAAATGACCTAACAATAAACAATAGTTAGGCTATATACTGTCGCAATTATTCTCCTTGGGGTTCATTTAAAAATACATTTTTAAAATCAAAAGTTAACATTATTTATGTTAACATTATTTAATGCACAATGAATGAAGTGAACAAACATGACCAATCAAGTGTTTGTATTAAATAACATTCACAAACATTAATGTTGTAAAAATATATTGTTCACTCAATGTGTTGATGTTAGATGCGCATTAAGTAATGTTAATGAATGGTATCTTATTGTAGTGTTACCAAACAGGAGATAAAACATGTTTTATTTGACTTGACTGTACTTATATTTAATCCAAAACTGCATTCATATTTAATTTTAAAAGAGCTTTTTAAACCTGCTAAGAGTTATCCAGCCAAGAATAAGCCTAGAACTGCTTTTCTGACGGACTGATATTAATGAGAAAATGACGGCTTTTTTATTTCATTTCTCATCTCCATAAATATATCTAAAGCTAATGCAAGGGCTAGAAATCAATTAATTCTTTGCTGATACTTCGTAATCATGAAGAGCGCAGTTCGCACGCTTTCTCCTTTCCACAAGCGCTTGCCCTCCCGTGGCGTCTGTCGTTGCTATGCAGCGCGCTTGCCGCGCGCCTACATTTGAAATCTGCACGCGCAAAAAACGCGCTATGTGAACTACCCCTTATGACAACGTGACATTAGCCTAATCCAAAATATTTCAGCCACCACATCAGCAGCACCGCCGGTCGCCATGTCTCATGAGGAAACGTAGCTTTTTGATATAAAGTTTTTCTTGTTCCCGAATACAAATATTTTTAAAAGTATTTGTTCGAAATAAGTATTCGTAAAAAACACATTATTTGTGCTTTCCGAATACCGTATTCGGGTTCGGCTCCACCCCTAATATATATATATATATATATATATATATATATATATATATATATATATATATATAGACTAATTAATGTCATTTTATTAATAGATTGATGTGCCAAGAGTGACATTGGAGTCTTCACGTAGACTGAGTTAAGCAAGAGTCTTGTGACAAAAATTATAATAGGACATTATAGTCATAAAAAAAATCATAGTACTTGGATACTTAAGTACATTTGAAGGCAAATACTTTTGTACTTTTACTCAAGTGAATGTTTAAAGGCAGCACTTCTACTTTTACTTGAGTAATATTTTACCTTGAGTATCTTTACTTTTACTCAAGTACATGGTATGTGTACTTCGTCCACCACTGGTCGTGGGGTTTCTGGCCGTAAACTATCGGTGTTGCTCCCTTAAGAGAGTCACTCATTACATTACTTTTTATGGAAAGTAATGTTACAATATTGCATTACTTCATAAAGTATCAAATTATGTTACTTTTTATAGTAAGTAATGTTACAATATTGTTACTTCATAAAAAGTACCTAATTACATTCATTTTTATGCAAAGTAATGTGTTACAATATTGGTTTACTCCTTATCAAGGTAACAACTAGTTACTTTTTATGTAAAGTAATGTTAAAATATTGTTACTTGATAAAAGTATCAAATTATGTTACTTTTTATGGATAGTAATGCGATTAAAATATTGCGTTACTCTCTAAAAGTGTTTATTTTATCGTGTGATTTAGGTTCAGTCGAAGGTGAATCTGAAGTACGACTCGTGGCATAAGGAGGTGCTCAGTAAGTTTGGACAGATGCTGGGCAACAACATGCAGGACTTCCACTCTCAGATCTCTAAGGTGTGTGTCGAGCTCTCGCTCATGGGAAACATGTTTATGTGCTCAAGTGAATTAGTCTGAACTTTTCTACGGTCTTCCAGTCTCGTCAAGAACTGGAGCAGCATTCGGTGGACACGGCCAGCACTTCTGACGCCGTGACCTTCATCACGTACGTGCAGACGCTCAAGCGCAAGATCAAGCAGTTCGAGAAGCAAGTGGATGTGAGTGCAACGACCTGGTTTAGATGTGTAGATCTGTGCGTGTGATGATGTCACTGAAGCCTCTGGTCCCGTGCAGGTGTTCCGCAACGGCCAGCGTCTGCTGGAGAAGCAGCGCTTCCAGTTCCCGCCCTCCTGGCTCTACATCGACAACATCGAGGGGGAGTGGGGCGCCTTCAGTGACATCATGAAGCGCAAAGACACGGCCATTCAGCAGCAGGTCGCCAACCTCCAGATGAAGATCGTGCAGGAGGACCGAGCCGTGGAAAACCGCACCACTGACCTGCTGTCCGACTGGGAGAAGACCAAACCAGTGGGGGTACGTGTGGGGGTGGGGGTGTGTGTGTGTACATGTGGGGGTGTTCAGGTGTCCTCTGTGTGTGTGTCTCAGGGAAGGTTAAAGGTGTGGTCAGTGTTTTCCTCTGAGTGTGTGTGTACATGTGGGGGTGTTCAGGTGTCCTGTGTGTGTGTGTGTGTGTGTCTCAGGGCAGGTGAAGGTGTGTTCGTGTGGTCAGTGTTCTCCTCTGTGTGTGTGTGTCTCAGGGCAGGTGAAGGTGTGTTCGTGTGGTCAGTGTTCTCCTCTGTGTGTGTGTGTCTCAGGGCAGGTGAAGGTCTGTTCGTGTGGTCAGTGTTCTCCTCTGTGTGTGTGTGTCTCAGGGCAGGTTGAAGGTGTGTTCGTGTGGTCAGTGTTCTCCTCTGTGTGTGTGTGTGTCTCAGGGCAGGTGAAGGTGTTTTAAGGTGGTCAGTGTTTTCCTCTGAGTGTGTACGTGTGGGGGTGTTCAGGTGTCCTGTGTGTGTGTGTGTGTGTCTCAGGGCAGGTGAAGGTGTGTTCGTGTGGTCAGTGTTCTCCTCTGTGTGTGTGTGTCTCAGGGCAGGTGAAGGTGTTTTAAGGTGGTCAGTGTTTTCCTCTGAGTGTGTGTATCTTAGGGCAGGTGAAGGTGTGTTCATGTGGTCAGTGTTCTCCTCTGAGTGTGTGTGTGTGTCTCTGCAGGGCAGTCTACGTCCAGAGGAGGCGCTGCAGTCGCTCACGATCTACGAGGGCAAGTTTGGGCGTCTGAAGGATGACCGGGAGAACTGTGCGAAGGCCAAGGAGGCGCTGGAGCTGACGGACACGGGTCTGCTGAGCAGCAGCGAGGAGAGAGTGCAGGTGAGGTCATCACGTCACACGCTTGTGTTACTGTGAACATAAACGAGGGTCGCTCAAATAATCAATTTGGTTCATGATTCTTGTTTTATTTCGGAGACATATTAACATTAACTAACAGCTGACAGATATTCAACATAATTCATGTGTGAGACAGTCTAACAGAAGGATGGACAAAACCTCGTAGCGCTCTGCTAACGTGTGTGTGCTGTTTGTCCGGCGCCTAGTAGCGCTCTGCTAACGTGTGTGTGTGCTGGTGTCAGGTGGCGCTGGAGGAGCTGCAGGATCTGAAGGGCGTGTGGTCCGAGCTGTCGAAGGTGTGGGAGCAGATCGATCAGATGAAGGAGCAGCCGTGGGTCTCGGTGCAGCCGCGCAAGGTTAGCCGTGCTCCTGTCGTAACGCTTGACACGCGTGTCCGAGCGCTAGCTTCACTGACTCGTGCTCTCGTTCCCCACAGCTGCGTCAGAATCTGGACGGGCTCCTGAACCAGCTGAAGAACTTCCCCGCTCGCCTGCGCCAGTACGCCTCGTACGAGTACGTGCAGCGGCTGCTCAAAGGCTACATGAAGGTGAGCCGGTCTTGCACGCTAGCAGACACTCATGCTAGTGAGGAAACGCTGAAACCTTGGCATTGTTTTGAACCAGTGATTTGGAGCGGGATCAAAGTCACATGATTTCAGGAAACTAGGCTTTGTTACGTCTTTACGGTTTCTAAACGTTTTGCTAATTTCAATGGTTCGCCAAATTAGGGGAGATTATCTCTGAACCAGTTTCTATATGATTTATACCTGATCTCAGATAAGCTTTATAACGTTTTAATGTTCATTAAAGAGTTGCAGTTAATTGTCTTTTATTGGGCTGATCAAACCAGCTTTTCATTTTTAGGTTAATAAAATAACACGCATTATAAACACACTTCATGATTAATGGGATTAGATGATGTGTTAATTGAATAAATTAAAACTTGCGTAAAAACACCTTTTGCACGACTTGTTGATGTCCAGGTGAACATGCTGGTGATCGAGCTGAAGTCGGAGGCGCTGAAGGACCGGCACTGGAAGCAGCTGATGAAGCGTCTGCATGTGAACTGGGTTCTGTCAGAGCTGAGTCTGGGCCAGATCTGGGACGTGGACCTGCAGAAGAACGAGATGGTGGTGAAGGACGTGTTGCTGGTGGCTCAGGGGGAGATGGCCCTCGAGGAGTTCCTCAAACAGGTGATCACACACACACGCTCACACACACACACACGCTCACACACACACACACGCTCACACACAGGCACGCACACACACAGGCACACACGCACACACACACACACAGGGTTGGGGAAGTTACTGTGAAAAGTAATGCAATACAATATTGCGTTACTTTTCTTCCACCTGGGCTGGACTTGTTTTTATAACAAAAAAGCTCAATTTTTGGCCAAATGTAAAGACCCTTTTACACCAAAAGTAAAATAATAATCCTCAGACTGAAGGAAATGTAGATTCACTCGAGGAAGAGGAAGAGGGAAGAAGACATAACAGAAGAAGAGGATGCAGGAGAAACAAGTTTAACACTTACTTTACCAATAAAAATAAAGAAAGCTATAGTCATTTTTGTTCATGGTGTAACTGAATCATCGAAGCTCAGAATCAAGTACATTGGTCAATAAAGTGAGATTAAATGCATAAAAATTTATGTTTTATTGAACATATTTAGTTATTGGAGGTTTGCGTATTATTTGAAAAAGTAACTCAGATATTTTGTTGTAAATTTAGTAGTAAAGTAATGAATACTTGAAAAAGTAATCTGATTACATAACTCCAGTTTCTTGTAATGAGTTCCCCCAACGCTGTGTCCTAACGCGGTGTCCTCTGGCCTGCAGATCCGTGAGGTGTGGAACTCGTACGAGCTCGATCTGGTCAACTATCAGAACAAGTGTCGTCTGATTCGTGGATGGGATGATCTGTTCAACCGGGTCAAGGAGCACATCAACAGCGTGTCTGCCATGAAGCTCTCCCCGTACTACAAGGTAACACTGATTACAGCTCGGTCATGTGAGCGGTTCCACTCTCAGTACGGCTGGGGATCTTCTGCAATCCCACGACTCGACTCTTTCGGTCATGATTCGATTCCAAAGTTCAATTCGATATAGAATTGAAATTTGATTCAAAATGGAGAATCGAACCGCAGAGAAAAGAACAGCATCTGTTAGTGGCGTCTGCGTTCTGCTAGCGCTGGCTTCTCCGCGGGTGATCACATGACTTGTGTTTGTTTGCTTGGAATATGTATGATATTTGTATTTGTGTAAGAGCATCTGAGACCTGGCATTAGATAAAGCTATCCCTCTCTCGTCAGGTGTTCGAGGAAGACGCTCTGAGCTGGGAGGACAAGCTCAACCGCATCATGGCGCTGTTCGACGTGTGGATCGACGTGCAGCGCCGCTGGGTTTACCTGGAGGGCATCTTCACCGGCAGCGCAGACATCAAACACCTGCTCCCCGTGGAGACCCAGCGCTTCCAGAGGTCAGAGGTCAAACACAGCCATTACACTATACTAGTGTGCTGCAGATCTCAGGCTGTGGACTGAACATGTGACCCGTGTGTTTTACAGCATCAGCACTGAGTTTCTGGCTCTGATGAAGAAGGTGACCAAGTCTCCTCTGGTCATGGACGTCCTGAACATCCAGGGGGTTCAGAGGTCGCTGGAGAGACTGGCTGATCTGCTGGGAAAGATCCAGAAGGCACTGGGAGAATATCTGGAGAGAGAGCGCTCGTCTTTCCCCAGGTCAGACCATCACAACATCAGCCGTTCATTAGACGAGAGGATCATGGGAACCCTTAGTTTGGTTTAGATTAGTGTTCACTTTAACCAGAACTGAGGAAAGGGTTAGGGACGCACCGATAGGGTTAGGGACGCACTGATAGGGTTAGGGACGCACCGATAGGGTTTGAGACGCACCGATAGGGTTAGGGACGCACCGATAGGGTTAGGGACGCACCGATAGGGTTAGGGACGCACCGATAGGGTTTGAGACGCACCGATAGGGTTAGGGACGCACCGATAGGGTTAGGGACGCACCGATAGGGTTAGGGACGCACCGATAGGGTTTGAGACGCACCGATAGGGTTAGGGACGCACCGATAGGGTTAGGGACGCACCGATAGGGTTAGGGACGCACTGATAGGGTTAGGGACGCACCGATAGGGTTAGGGACGCACCGATAGGGTTAGGGACGCACCGATAGGGTTAGGGACGCACCGATAGGGTTAGGGACGCACCGATAGGGTTAGGGACGCACCGATAGGGTTAGGGACGCACCGATAGGGTTAGGGACGCACCGATAGGGTTAGGGACGCACCGATAGGGTTAGGGACGCACCGATAGGGTTAGGGACGCACCGATAGGGTTAGGGACGCACCGATAGGGTTTGAGACGCACCGATAGGGTTAGGGACGCACCGATAGGGTTAGGGACGCACCGATATGAACATTTTGTCTGATACCGATCTAAATACAAATGATTACAAAAACAAAAGTCTCACCATTAAAACCCATGACACAAACAAACACAAAAGTTCCCAGACGTCTCCTCAACCTAAGCCTGACTAGACTAAAAAACAGGATCGGTTGACTAAATAAACTGAAGGTCATGTGATGCAGGACTGAAGCCAGCTGACAGAGTGAGCGCTATTTAGTGTGACGTCTAGGAAGGGTTAGCCGACGAGTTAGTGACCGAGAAACTGCTTTCAGAATTGTGCATTAATAGTTCTTGCTCTGCCAGATATGTTGGTTGTGTCTCCATGTCACGCTTATAAACACTAAACACTCGTTACCGTCTCCTGCAGGTTCTACTTCGTGGGAGATGAAGATCTGCTGGAGATCATTGGCAACAGCAAGAACGTGGCCAAGCTTCAGAAGCACTTCAAGAAGATGTTTGCAGGAGTGTCCAGCATTCTGCTGAACGAGGATAGCACTGAGGTCCTGGGCATCTCGTCCCGAGAGGGAGAGGAGGTGCGACTCGTGCTAGCCCACAGATGACTAGCCCACAGATGACTAGCCTGTTCATAGAGTGCTTTATTCAGATCCTTCCCTATGTAACACATCTTCCCCTCATGGCTCCAAATGACCCGAAGCCCCTAAAATTATACTTCACTTTTATTTATTTTTTGTCCAGAAAGCTCATTTCATTTCATTTTTTATTATTTTTTATTTACCTTTTAAAGTACTAGATTTGATCAAGAAATAATAAATAATATTAATTTAGAAACATTCCTCAGATTCTTTCAACTTAAATTCAAAATAACTACATTTCATGCATAACCCTTTTAATTCAGCTCTAAATATCTTACATAGGGAGTCTTTGCTTAGCTCTTGTGGAATATAATAATCTAAGATGATATTTGATGACTCTAGATGGCCTTATAGCTCTATATGGAGTAAATGAGCTGTTCCTCTGGGTCCTAAAGTCAGTTTTTCTTCAGTGTGCATTTAGATACACATGTAGACATTACAAAATCCTTTTTTGGTGAAGTTTTAGCATTTTTTGTTGAATTTTGAGCATTTTTATGTTTTTCTATGTGTACTGAAGCATTCCTCGCATTCCTAAGGGGGTCAGATTGAGCCGAGAGGGAAGGATGTGTTACTTTTTTTTAAATTTCAACCACAAAACTCCTCGAACATGTGTATTCATGTTTCAAGTGCGACACAAGTTTTAAAAAAAACGAGTTTGGGTGAAAGTGTCCAGAGGGAAGGACGAGTAAAGCTCACAGTGATGAACCGTTGCACTCTTCAGCTCAGGCCCGTTCATGTGTTGCTGTGCTGCTGTTTCCAGGTGTTCTACAAGACTGCGGTGTCCATCACAGAGCACCCGAAGATCAACGAGTGGCTGACGCTGGTGGAGCGCGAGATGCGTGTGACGCTAGCGAAGCTGCTAGCCGAGTCCGTGACGGAGGTGGCCGCCTTCAACAAGGGCAGCGGCATCGACCTCAGCACATACCTGAACTGGATCGACCGATACCAGGTGACCTCACGTCACATGACCTCTGAACCCGTCTCTGCTGCGTTCACACTGTCAGTCCAAATACGGTTATTTGTGAATCCGATTGGAGTCTGAGATTCCTGACGTCCACACCGGCTGCGTTTCTGTGTCAGTCGGACTGAATTCATCGTTATTGATGAATCTGAGTGTAGTGTTTACATGAACGCTAATCATGTGATCGGGTTGATGTGCGCGTCTATATGTCACAAGACATGACATGCTCTCACTGCACAAATATTCAGAGTTTCCTGATATTTGCGCATAATAACTATTCTCCTACATGGGTTCTTTATTTGCTTTAAGCTTATTTTATTTGAGCTAATTCTGATCTGATTTCAATCGGATATGCACCATAATCTGATTTGGACTGACTGAACGTAGCCTGAGACGCGGCCAGCGTGTGCACACGCCACATGACCTCTAAACCCCGCCTCCGCTGCGTTCAGGCCCAGCTGGTGGTTCTGTCGACCCAGATCGACTGGTCAGAGAACGTGGAGAACGCGCTGACCACGATCGCCGGCGCCGAGAACATGGACCCGCTTCAGGCCGTGCTAGTGAACGTGGAGGCGACGCTAAACCTGCTAGCGGACACCGTCCTGATGGAGCAGCCGCCGCTGCGCAGGAGGAAGCTGGAGCATCTGGTGAGAGAGAGAGAGAGAGAGAGAGAGAGAGAGAGAGAGAGTGTGTGTGTGTTTGTGTGTGCGTCGCATTACTTAATGAGTTATCGAGTTTTTCTTCAATATCATGCAGTCCTTGATATATATATATATACCTCTGATGCAAAAGCCTCTAAAAGTCAAAATGTTAAAAATGAGAGAATAATAATCTATATATAGTTAGATGGATAGATGTATAGATATGGAGTTATGACAGTAATGTAGATGTGTTGTAACTTGTGTTTTCAAACTTTGGCTCATTGGAACTGAAAGCCTGTGTTTCCTCCTAGATCACGGAGTTAGTGCACCAGAGAGACGTGACCAGAGCGCTGATCCGCAACAAGATCGACAACCCGAAGTCGTTCGAGTGGCTCAGTCAGATGCGCTTCTACTTCGACCCGAAGCAGACGGACGTCCTGCAGCAGCTCTCCATCCAGATGGCCAACGCCAAGTTCAACTACGGCTTCGAGTACCTGGGCGTGCAGGACAAGCTAGTGCAGACGCCGCTAACGGACCGCTGCTACCTGACCATGACCCAGGCGCTGGAGGCCCGGCTCGGGGGGTCGCCCTTCGGTCAGTGCCCGCGCGCGTCTCAGTGCCCGCCCGCGCGCGTCTCAGTGCCCGCGCGCGTCTCAGTGCCCGCACGCGTCTCAGTGCCCGCCCGCACGCGTCTCAGTGCCCGCACGCGTCTCAGTGCCCGCACGCGTCTCAGTGCCCGCCCGCACGCGTCTCAGTGCCCGCACGCGTCTCAGTGCCCGCCCGCACGCGTCTCAGTGCCCGCCCGCACGCGTCTCAGTGCCCGCACGCGTCTCAGTGCCCGCCCGCACGCGTCTCAGTGCCCGCACGCGTCTCAGTGCCCGCCCGCACGCGTCTCAGTGCCCGCCCGCGCGCGTCTCAGTGCCCGCCCGCGCGCGTCTCAGTGCCCGCGCGCGTCTCAGTGCCCGCGCGCGTCTCAGTGCCCGCGCGCGTCTCAGTGCCCGCCCGCACGCGTCTCAGTGCCCGCCCGCACGCGTCTCAGTGCCCGCACGCGTCTCGGTGCGAATTGAGAAAAGCATTTACAGGTCACCTGACGTAGGTAAAGATCATTCTTAAAGAAGGTGCGGTATTGGACAGAAGATGAGACTTGAGTTCTTTATTAAACTCAAGACTAAAGTATTGCAGGAAAACTGGGTTCTAAACCACAGAGAAATGCCACAGCTAATCCAGGGTTAGGGTTAGGCACAGCTAATCCAGAGCCTGAAGCAGAACTGAGGGAGAAACACTTCACAGTGTGTCGCTCACAAGCCGCTAACGCTCGGGTAAACGCCTACGTCTCCTGCGGTGATGCTAGTGCGGTGGCCGGGATATACGCAAACTCACCGACATCCGTTGCCGTGATTTTTGGAGTTAGGAACAAATGATGTTTTAGTCACATGACATCGGTTCATGGAAACGGCGTCATTTCACAAGAGTTTTTTTTATCGACATTTAGAAAATATCGCTAAAGTTTTGCGCAAATCTGTAATGGAAACGTGGCTTGTGTCTGCTGTTTCTCCCAGAATCCCACTGAGTGTGACGTGTGCAGTGCTCTAACACCACAGATCACAGCAGCTTTACAGTGATAACAGGAGATTACAGTAACAGAGATTAGGCTTTACAGCAGATCTAGAATAAAGTTAATGTCCAGATAAAGTTAGTTTTGATTGATTTCACTTCCATTGCAAAGATCATTAGTTATTAACTTATGCACCGCTAACACACACCGCTCTCACAGAAAACTCTTAACACGCTCCGGCCGCTCACTCGCAGTGTGTGGAGCTCGAGAACGCAAACTTTGAAACGGTTTTGAAATCTTTTGAAAGCTGTGATCATCTGTGTGTGAACTTCCCAAACGTGTGTGTGTGTGTGTGTGTGTGTGTGTGTGTGTGTGAACTTCCCAAACGTGAGTGTGTGTGTGTGTGTGTGTGTGTGAACTTCCCAAACGTGAGTGTGTGTGTGTGTGTAAACTTCCCAAACGTTAGTGTGTGTGTGTGTGTGTAAACTTCCCAAACGTGAGTGTGTGTGTGTAAACTTCCCAAACGTGAGTGTGTGTGTGTGTAAACTTCCCAAACGTGAGTGTGTGTGTGTAAACTTCCCTAACGTGAGTGTGTGTGTGTGTGTGTAAACTTCCCTAACGTGAGTGTGTGACCGTTGGCCTTGTCCTGCAGGTCCCGCTGGAACGGGGAAGACGGAGTCGGTGAAGGCTCTGGGTCATCAGCTGGGCCGCTTCGTGTTGGTCTTCAACTGCGACGAGACCTTCGACTTCCAGGTACGGTTGGTGACGCAACAGTGGGTCTTTATCACAGGGTTCCCATGAGTCCCTGACAGGTTGTGAATCTGGGAAAAGGCCCTGGGAAGTTTTGGAAATAAACACACACAGATGCAGTACAGGTCCTTAAAAAGTGCTTGAGTTTATATTGTGCAAGAAGTTTTCTGGAAAACATTCCATATTATTCCCTCTGCTCCGCTCATGTTATTCGCCAACCCTTCGTGGTCTATGTGCACTAGCTTGCTTGATTTATATATGTGTGTTACGCACATTTACGCGTCTAGTGTTTCCCGCGTGAGGGACTTTGTGTTGTACGTTGTCATGATGTTCTTGCGCGCACTGAACTATTATGATGGACGTTTCATGCAAAAGTTAATATCAGATCATTGTAGAATAACGGATGTACCGAATATTCTTCAGTTTTATGCAAAACAGAAATACAAATACACTAATAGAATATCAGATCTGTCACATGGCCAAACATAAATGCAAAAAAAGGTTTAGTGTTTGACAGGTGAGAACTGTAGCAGTGATGTGACCTTGCTCTCACTGGACGTGTGTCCCCGCATCAAGTGCTTGAGTGTGAAGTTAGCGAGGTGTGTGAGTGATCACGCTGTGCTTGACTCTGTGTGTGTGTGTGTGTGTGTGTGTGTGTGTGTGTGTGTGTGATCCTGCAGGCGATGGGCCGCATCTTCGTGGGCCTG
Source organism: Leuciscus leuciscus (assembly GCF_965113295.1). NCBI lineage: Eukaryota > Metazoa > Chordata > Actinopteri > Cypriniformes > Leuciscidae > Leuciscus > Leuciscus leuciscus. The sequence goes on from NC_138741.1 coordinate 538,917, forward strand.
TGTCAGGTGGGAGCCTGGGGCTGTTTCGACGAGTTCAACCGTCTGGAGGAGCGAATGCTGTCGGCCGTCTCTCAGCAGGTGCAGTACATCCAGGTGGCGCTGAGAGAACACATCAACCCCAACCGAGACCGCAGTACGTACAACACACACACACACACACACACACACACACACATCAACCCCAACCGAGACCGCAGTACGTACAACACACACACACACACACACACACACACCAACCCCAACCGAGACCGCAGTACGTACAACACACACACACACACACACACACACATCAACCCCAACCGAGACCGCAGTACGTACAACACACACACACACACACACACACACACACACACCAACCCCAACCGAGACCGCAGTACGTACAACACACACACACACACACACACACACACATCAACCCCAACCGAGACCGCAGTACGTACAACACACACACACACACACACACACACACATCAACCCCAACCGAGACCGCAGTACGTACAACACACACACACACACACACACACACATCAACCCCAACCGAGACCGCAGTACGTACAACACACACACACACACACACACACACATCAACCCCAACCGAGACCGCAGTACGTACAACACACACACACACACACACACACACACACATCAACCCCAACCGAGACCGCAGTACGTACAACACACACACACACACACACACACACATCAACCCCAACCGAGACCGCAGTACGTACAACACACACACACACACACACACACACACACACACATTCACCCCAACCGAGACCGCAGTACGTACAACACACACACACACACACACACACACACATCAACCCCAACCGAGACCGCAGTACGTACAACACACACACACACACACACACACACATCAACCCCAACCGAGACCGCAGTACGTACAACACACACACACACACACACATCAACCCCAACCGAGACCGCAGTACGTACAACACACACACACACACACACACACACATCAACCCCAACCGAGACCGCAGTACGTACAACACACACACACACACACACACACACACATCAACCCCAACCGAGACCGCAGTACGTACAACACACACACACACACACACACACACATCAACCCCAACCGAGACCGCAGTACGTACAACACACACACACACACACACACACACATCAACCCCAACCGAGACCGCAGTACGTACAACACACACACACACACACACACACACACACATTCACCCCAACCGAGACCGCAGTACGTACAACACACACACACACACACACACACACACACATCAACCCCAACCGAGACCGCAGTACGTACAACACACACACACACACACACACACACATCAACCCCAACCGAGACCGCAGTACGTACAACACACACACACACACACACACCAACCCCAACCGAGACCGCAGTACGTACAACACACACACACACACACACACACACACACACCAACCCCAACCGAGACCGCAGTACGTACAACACACACACACACACACACACACACACACATCAACCCCAACCGAGACCGCAGTACGTACAACACACACACACACACACACACACACCAACCCCAACCGAGACCGCAGTACGTACAACACACACACACACACACACACACACATCAACCCCAACCGAGACCGCAGTACGTACAACACACACACACACACACACACACACACACCAACCCCAACCGAGACCGCAGTACGTACAACACACACACACACACACCAACCCCAACCGAGACCGCAGTACGTACAACACACACACACACACACACACACACATCAACCCCAACCGAGACCGCAGTACGTACAACACACACACACACACACACACACCAACCCCAACCGAGACCGCAGTACGTACAACACACACACACACACACACACACACCAACCCCGAGACCGCAGTACGTACAACACACACACACACACACACACACACACACATCAACCCCAACCGAGACCGCAGTACGTACAACACACACACACACACACACACACACACACCAACCCCAACCGAGACCGCAGTACGTACAACACACACACACACACACACACCAACCCCAACCGAGACCGCAGTATGTACAACACACACACACACACACACACACCAACCCCAACCGAGACCACAGTACGTACAACACACACACACACACCAACCCCAACCGAGACCACAGTACGTACAACACACACACACACACCAACCCCAACCGAGACCACAGTACGTACAACACACACACACACACACACACACCAACCCCAACCGAGACCACAGTACGTACAACACACACACACACACACCAACCCCAACCGAGACCGCAGTACGTACAACACACACACACACACACACCAACCCCAACCGAGACCGCAGTACGTACAACACACACACACACACACACACACACACACACACACACCAACCCCAACCGAGACCGCAGTATGTACAACACACACACACACACACACACACACCCCAACCCCAACCGAGACCGCAGTATGTACAACACACACACACACACACACACACACACACACCCCAACCCCAACCGAGACCGCAGTACGTACAGCACACACACACACACACACCAACCCTAATCGAGACCACAGTACGTACAGCACACACACACACACACACCAACCCCAACCGAGACCACAGTACGTACAGCACACACACACACACACACCAACCCCAACCGAGACCACAGTACGTACAGCACACACACACACACACACCAACCCCAACCGAGACCGCAGTACATACAACACACACACCAACCCTAACCGAGACCGCAGTACGTACAGCACACACACACACACACACACCAACCCCAACCGAGACCACAGTACGTACAACACACACACACACACACACACACACCAACCCCAACCGAGACCACAGTACGTACAACACACACACACACACACACACACACCAACCCCAACCGAGACCACAGTACGTACAGCACACACACACACCCCAACCCCAACCGAGACCACAGTACGTACAACACACACACACACACACACACACACACACCAACCCCAACCGAGACCACAGTACGTACAACACACACACACACACACCAACCCCAACCGAGACCACAGTACGTACAACACACACACACACACACCAACCCCAACCGAGACCACAGTACGTACAGCACACACACACACACACACACACACACCAACCCCAACCGAGACCACAGTACGTACAACACACACACACACACACCAACCCCAACCGAGACCACAGTACGTACAACACACACACACACACACCAACCCCAACCGAGACCACAGTACGTACAGCACACACACACACACACACACACACACACCAACCCCAACCGAGACCACAGTACGTACAACACACACACACACACACACACACACACACCAACCCCAACCGAGACCACAGTACGTACAGCACACACACACACACACACACACACACACACACCAACCCCAACCGAGACCGCAGTACGTACAGCACACACACACACACACACACACACACACACACCAACCCCAACCGAGACCGCAGTACGTACAGCACACACACACACCAACCCTAACCGAGACCGCAGTACGTACAGCACACACACACACACACACACACACACACACACCAACCCCAACCGAGACCGCAGTACGTACAACACACACACACACACACACACCAACCCCAACCGAGACCGCAGTACGTACAACACACACACACACACACACACACACCAACCCCAACCGAGACCGCAGTACGTACAACACACACACACACACACACACACACACACACACCCCAACCCCAACCGAGACCGCAGTACGTACAGCACACACACACACACCCCAACCCCAACCGAGACCGCAGTACGTACAACACACACACACACACACACACACACACACACCAACCCCAACCGAGACCACAGTACGTACAACACACACACACACCAACCCCAACCGAGACCACAGTACGTACAACACACACACACACACACACCAACCCCAACCGAGACCACAGTATGTACAACACACACACACCAACCCCAACCGAGACCACAGTACGTACCAACACACACACACACACACACACCAACCCCAACCGAGACCGCAGTATGTACAACACACACACACACACACACCAACCCCAACCGAGACCACAGTACGTACAACACACACACACACACCCCAACCCCAACCGAGACCGCAGTACGTACAGCACACACACACACACACACACACCAACCCCAACCGAGACCACAGTACGTACAGCACACACACACACACACCAACCCCAACCCAGACCGCAGTACGTACAACACACACACACACACACCAACCCCAACCGAGACCACAGTACGTACAGCACACACACACACACCCCAACCCCAACCCAGACCGCAGTACGTACAGCACACACACACACACACACACACACACACACACACACCAACCCCAACCGAGACCGCAGTACGTACAGCACACACACACACACACACACACCCCAACCCCAACCGAGACCGCAGTACGTACAGCACACACACACACACACACACAAACACACACACCAACCCCAACCGAGACCGCAGTACGTACAGCACACACACACACACACACACACACACACACACACACCCCAACCCCAACCGAGACCGCAGTACGTACAGCACACACACACACACACACACAAACACACACACCAACCCCAACCGAGACCGCAGTACGTACAACACACACACACACACACACACACAAACACACACACCAACCCCAACCCAGACCGCAGTACGTACAGCACACACACACACACACACACACAAACACACACACCAACCCCAACCCAGACCGCAGTACGTACAGCACACACACACACACACACACACAACCCCAACCGAGACCGCAGTACGTACAGCACACACACACACACACACACACAACCCCAACCGAGACCGCAGTACGTACAGCACACACACACACACACACACACAAACACACACACCAACCCCAACCCAGACCGCAGTACGTACAGCACACACACACACACACACACACAACCCCAACCGAGACCGCAGTACGTACAGCACACACACACACACACACACACAACCCCAACCGAGACCGCAGTACGTACAGCACACACACACACACACACCAACCCCAACCGAGACCGCAGTACGTACAGCACACACACACACACACCAACCCCAACCGAGACCGCAGTACGTACAGCACACACACACACACACACACCAACCCCAACCGAGACCGCAGTACGTACAGCGCACACACACACACACACACACACACACCAACCCCAACCGAGACCGCAGTACGTACAGCACACACACACACACACACACAACCCCAACCGAGACCGCAGTACGTACAGCACACACACACACACACACCAACCCCAACCGAGACCGCAGTACGTACAGCACACACACACACACACAAACACACACACCAACCCCAACCCAGACCGCAGTACGTACAGCACACACACACACACACACCAACCCCAACCGAGACCGCAGTACGTACAGCACACACACACACACACACACACACACACACCAACCCCAACCGAGACCGCAGTACGTACAGCACACACAAACACACACACACACAACCCCAACCGAGACCGCAGTACGTACAGCACACACACACACACACACCAACCCTAACCGAGACCGCAGTACGTACAGCACACACACACACACACACCAACCCCAACCAAGACCGCAGTACGTACAGCACACACACACACACACACCAACCCCAACCGAGACCGCAGTACGTACAGCACACACACACACACACACACACCAACCCCAACCAAGACCGCAGTACGTACAGCACACACACACACACAGCACACACACACACACACCAACCCCAACCGAGACCGCAGTACGTACAGCACACACACACACACACACCAACCCCAACCAAGACCGCAGTACGTACAGCACACACACACACACACACCAACCCCAACCGAGACCACAGTACGTACAGCACACACACACACACACACACACCAACCCCAACCGAGACCGCAGTACGTAC
>NC_138741.1:547500-607500 GCF_965113295.1 Leuciscus leuciscus
CACACACACACACACACACACACACACACACAACCCTAACCGAGACCGCAGTACGTACAACACACACACCAACCCCAACCGAGACCGCAGTACGTACAACACACACACACACACACACACACAACCCTAACCGAGACCGCAGTAGGTACAGCACAAACACACAACAGACACACACGTGTGTGTTCTTGTGTATTCAGGTGTATATTCTCGTGTGTTCAGGTGTGTGTTCTTGTGTGTTCAGGTGTCCCCTTGTGTGTGCTCTTGTGTGTTCAGGTGTGTGTGTGTGCTCTTGTGTGTTCAGGTGTGTGTGTGCTCTTGTGTGTTCAGGTGTGTGTGTGTTCTTGTGTGTTCAGGTGTGTGTGTGTTCTTGTGTGTTCAGGTGTGTGTGTGCTCTTGTGTGTTCAGGTGTGTGTGTGCTCTTGTGTGTTCAGGTGTGTGTGTGCTCTTGTGTGTTCAGGTGTGTGTGTGTTCTTGTGTGTTCAGGTGTGCCGGTGACCACTGAGCTGCTGAACAAACAGGTGAAGGTGAGCGCTGACATGGCCATCTTCATCACTATGAACCCTGGGTACGCCGGCCGCTCCAACCTGCCGGATAACCTGAAGAAGCTCTTCCGGAGTCTGGCCATGACCAAGCCGGACCGGCAGCTGATTGCGCAGGTGATGCTCTACTCGCAGGGCTTCCGCACCGCTGAGATCCTGGCCAAGAAGATCGTCCCGTTCTTCAAGTACGCAGACCCGTCGAGACGCGTGAGCTCCTAGCGTGTGTGAGCTGCTAGCGTAACCGCGCTCTCTGTGTTGCAGGTTGTGTGACGAGCAGCTGTCGTCTCAGTCTCACTACGACTTCGGTCTGCGTGCGCTCAAGAGCGTGCTGATCAGCGCCGGGAACGTCAAGCGAGAGCGCATCCAGAAGATCAAGCGGGAGAAGGGCGAGCGCGGCGAGGTTGTGGATGAGAACGAGATCGCGGAGAACCTTCCGGAGCAGGAGGTAAGATGAGCCGAGGAGAACACAGGCTCTACAGGGGCTTGGAGTGAGGAGTTTGACCTGGAAAACCCCTGAAACAGCCATATTTATGAAGAGGTACTTAAGCTAGGTTTATACTCGACGCGTCCGCACGAGCGCGAAGGTGCGCGCAGCAAAAATGGCGTCATTGCGGTGTGGGCGATCGCTTTTCTGTAACAGCGCGCGCGCGGCGCCGCATCCAAAGATGAATGACTTTGAGCCGAATCTGGCCGAGCTCGATCTTCTCACCACACCGGCACACAGTTTGCACGTCTAAATTAGTTGCTTACATTTAAAAAATTAGCATACAATAGCATAAAAAGTATTTTTAATGAACATAAAGGTCCATGTTTAATAAAAATGTTCACGAAACTTAATGAAATGTTTAGTGAAATTAGAAAATATGTAAGAGATTGTTAATTTAGTTATATTGTATACACATTCTCATATCCATATATTTTGTTTTATTGTCAATAGTGATAATCTCAGGGTTTACTGGGTTTTACACGGTTCTTCTTGTAGTGTGGTATTGGTGGTGGTGTACTAAAATAAACATCGTCACGTGTGTATAGCTTCTTCTCACCGCTGATTACTGATGGTTTAGAGGACAATTACTCGAGTCGCCCCCTGTCGTTTCACAGAATAGTACAACGGCGAGCGTGTTGAGTATAAACGCCTCGTCCGTTTGGGGAGGTGCGCGCGCAGTCTGCGGAGACTTGCTGCGGAGCCAGGCTAAAGTATAAACAAGGCTTTAAAGTGCTTGAGTTATTGAAAGACAACATGTAAAATTTGTGTTTAATTTTATTGATTAAAACAATCTTTTTACACAAAATTTGAGGCATTTCATATGGTTATGAGTGTGATATTGCTCATATAAATATGAAAGTATATGATACAGCTTTTATTCTTCAGGTCCATCATATATTCATGGAAATAAATCAGTTTGAATAAGGGAAGCGATATCTTTGTCATAATATCCTTTCACTGGTTAAAGTTCCACAGTCATTGCACTTTATTTGTACCATTTTGTTTTATTAGTTTATTTTTGTTTTATTATTTATTTACCTTTTTATAATTGATAAGATAATAAAGAAATAGTTTGAGAAGTGAGATCTCAGTCCTTGAAAACCAAAAAAGTAGTGCTTGATGAGTCCTGGAATAAAATTTTCCAGTGTGTGTACGAACCCTTGCGGACCCCTGTTGTTAGGGCTGTGACCTCTGACCCGTGTTGTTAGGGCTGTGACCTCTGACCTGGCTGCATGCGTTCGATCCTCAGATCCTGATCCAGAGTGTGTGTGAGACGATGGTGCCGAAGCTGGTGGCGGAGGACATCCCTCTGCTGTTCAGTCTGCTGTCGGACGTGTTCCCCGGCGTTCAGTACATGCGTGGAGAGATGACGGCGCTCCGAGAAGAGCTGAAGAAGGTCTGCGCCGAGATGTACCTGACATACGGAGACGGGGATGATGTGGGCAGCATGTGGGTGGAGAAGGTGAGATCCGTGATCCCTGTGTGTGGTGCAGTGCATTGTGGGTTAGGGTTAGTGAGATCCGTGATCCCTGTGTGTGGTGCAGTGCAGTGTGGGTCAGGGCTGTCATGATGGCTGAAAAGCTCAATTTGAAATTCTTTCTTAAATATTAGCAAAATTTGATTTATATTTGAATTATAAAGGCAATGCTTCATGTTAGAGAATAAAAGTTCTGTATTGTCTCCTGTGTCCACAAGAGGGTGCAATAAGCAAATATAAACCAAATCAAGCATCACATCTATTATTGAAATGAAATGACAATCACTTTAAACATTTGTTCTTAAATAAAAAATAATTTCCTTAATGTGCAAGGAAGAATAGGTTGCAATAGTGCATAAAACTTTTCAAATTCGATGAATAATCGAAAGCTCTAGTGTGAATAACCTCCTGGTCTCCTCCTCCTGGTCTCCTCCCCCTGGTCTCCCTCAGGTCCTGCAGCTGTACCAGATCACCCAGATCAACCACGGGCTGATGATGGTGGGCCCGTCGGGCAGTGGGAAGACCATGGCCTGGAGGGTTCTGCTGAAAGCCCTGGAGCGGCTCGAGGGCCTGGAGGGAGTGGCCCACATCATCGACCCCAAAGCCATCAGCAAAGACCACCTGTACGGCACGCTGGACCCCAACACGCGCGAGTGGACCGACGGCCTCTTCACACACGTGCTCCGCAAGTGAGTGTGTTCAGGGGTTCAAGCTCAAACCCCCGCGCAACGGTTTGTTACGGTTTCGGGGTTGAACGACATGTTTCCTGAACTGTGTGTAACGGGGTTTGAGAAACGGTTTCTCTTGTTCGGTGGGTGTGTCACAAGTCCACCCAATCAGCAGCGACGTGTGTGTGAACCACGCGGTGTTAAAGAGACGCTCGCACAGCGGGTCCAAGTAAAGTTCTTTACACGTGTGTCGGGATACGCAACAATTGAAGATATTAGAAGACATATAGAATATCAACAGTGATCAGCAATAATGCTAAGCCTAATTCTCACAATAAAAACAATAAGGTCATATAGATCATAACTCTTGGAGTGGATCATCCTTCACCTGAAATGTTTGTCTTTTCATCCTGAAATGTGAAGCAAATGTTGGATCACAATAATCAGGAACCACAGTTTCACAAATCCCTGCAGTTGATTGGGATGTTCTGTTATTCTGTACGGTAAGGGGCGTGACTGACACGAGGGTGTTTTGCAGAACACAGAATGTCCTTCTCAGCAGCCGTAGCTGCAGCTCTTGCATCATCAGAACAGGGTGTTCAACGCACCGTTTCTGGTTAAAATGCATTTTGCAACTTTTTGTCTGTGCTGAACGCTGTGTGTGTGTGCAGGATCATTGATAACGTGCGTGGAGAGCTGCAGAAGAGGCAGTGGATCATCTTCGACGGGGATGTGGACCCCGAGTGGGTGGAGAACCTGAACTCTGTGCTGGACGACAACAAACTCCTGACTCTGCCCAACGGAGAGCGCCTCAGCCTGCCGCCCAACGTACGCCCGTCGCTACATCTGCAATATTACTGTAGCAATACCCTATCTAGCGCTGCACGGTTAATCGTGATGATGATGATGATGTCGCTGCTCTCGTCACACAGGTGCGCATCATGTTCGAGGTGCAGGACCTGAAGTACGCCACGCTGGCCACGGTGTCTCGCTGCGGGATGGTCTGGTTCAGCGAGGACGTTCTCAGCACCGACATGATCTTCAACAACTTCCTGGCTCGCCTGCGGAGCATCCCATTGGACGAGGGAGAGGACGAGGCTCAGCGGATGAGGAAGGCCACCGAGGACGAGGGAGACGAGGCCGCCTCACCGATGCTGCAGGTACACCTCACTGTGTGTGTGTGTGTGTGTGTGTGTGCCTGTGACGAGGCCACGACAATGTGACACTGCAAATCCACTCATCCTTGTCAGGAGTAGTGTGTGTGTCTGTCTGAGATGAGGCCGCCTCACCAATGCTGCAGGTACACCTCACAGTGTGTGTGCGCGTGTGTGTACGTCAGGAATAGAACGGTGATTGATCTAGATGGTGTTAATTCACACTTTTTCCTGAAAAGCATGACATATGAAATAATCCGGAAAAATATTTTGGAAATTGAACCTTAGACAAACATATTTGCTGAAAGCTAATAAGCTCAAAGAAAAGAGAAGTTTGTGTGTGTTTAGGGGTGTCCCTGACTAAGGGTTTTCAAAGTCAGGATCGTCTAGTCTTGCATATAGTCGACTGATAGTGTGTGGGGGGGTTAGAGAATGTACAGAACATAAAGATATAGAAGAAAATGTATGAAAGCATTTTGGATCAATAAAACTAAGAAATAGCACAAACAACTGCAGACAGGATTTGCATTTCTCATGTCATCAGATTAAATCGGTTAAACTGCCTGTGTTAGCACGCTGTACCGAAAGACAATCAACAATTAATTTACAGAATTAAATTGGAACAGAATATACCTTTCTAATAAATAAAAATACAAAACGAAATAAGTCTGAATCAAGTCACGATGCAGAACAAATTTGTGCAAAATGCCTAAAGTGGAGGAACATATATTCAAAACACAAGTCTCAGATAGTCACATTAGATGACCCTGAGTGATCAGTAAATGAGGGATTGGAGTGAGTTAGGGTTAGGTGGAGTCAGGCTCCTCCTGTCTGTCCTTCAGGCCGGTGTCTCTCCGTGTTCTAGCCTGGTGTGTGTGTGTGATCCCCAGATCCAGAGGGACGCGTCTGCGGTCCTGCAGCCGTACTTCACCTCCACCGGTCTGGTGATCAAAGCGCTGGAGCACGCCTCCAAGATGGAGCACATCATGGACTTCACCCGCCTGCGCTCGCTCAGCTCGCTGTTCTCCATGCTACACCAGGCCTGCCGCAACGTGGCGCTCTACAACAACAACCATCCCGACTTCCCCATGCCCGTCGACCAGCTGGAGAAGTACATGCAGGTGTGTGTGTGAACGGGTCACTCTCAGGCCTTGTCCACACTAGCAGGTGTGTGTGTGTGAGTGAATAGGTCACTCTCAGGCCCTGTCCACACTAGCGTGTGTGTGTACGGAGAAAATGCTAGTGTGGACTGAGAGTGTTTTCAAATGTATTAATGTAGACGTAGCCTGACTCCGTCTTCGCACAGCTCATACATCTGCATGAAGTGTGTGTGTGACGCATGCTAACTCTCCCCTGTGTGCAGAAATACCTGATCTATGCTGTGCTGTGGTCGTTCTCGGGCGACAGTCGGCTGAAGATGAGGGCGGAGCTCGGGGAATACATCCGCCGCATCACCACCGTATCTCTGCCGTCTGCGCCCAACGTGCCGATCATCGACTACGAGGTGCGACACACTCTCAGGCTCAGTCTGTGTGTGTGTGTGTGTGATGCTAACGCGGCTCTGATCTGCAGGTGTGCATCACGGGCGAGTGGCAGTCGTGGCAGGGGAAGGTGCCTCAGATCGAGGTGGAGACTCATAAGGTGGCGTCTCCTGATGTGGTCGTGCCCACGCTGGACACGGTGCGTCACGAGGCGCTTCTCTACACATGGCTGGCCGAACACAAGCCGCTGGTGCTCTGTGGGCCGCCCGGCTCCGGCAAGACCATGACCCTCTTCAGCGCGCTGAGAGCCCTGCCCGACATGGAGGTGAGGAACACTGTTAACCCTCTGGGGTCTGAGCTGTTTTCTGGGCCCTGGAGGTGTTCTGACATGCTCTGACATTTGTGTTTTTTTCTGTTACTAGTGACATTTTCATGGCTAAAGTCTAATTACACTGTATTCAGCACAAACTCTGCTACAATAATATATCAGCTGCATGTATCTAAAAGTTTGTCGTTTTGAGATAATGACATTTATGCGTGGAGAAAAAAATTCTCACTGAAATAAGGCCATGAAACCCATACTGATTATTTCTTCACAAGACTTTTGAAAATTGTATGACGTAGCCTAGAATATTTGCTCCAAAACTATGTGAAAATCACCCTGACTGCTCATTCAGATAAGACAATATATTGATTTAAATTTTTACGACGTGTTTTGTGTGAGAAAGCTTTATGCGGGAGCTCATTAATATGTAAGCTTTTCACACCTGAGAAAGACAAAGACACTGCCCTATTAGGAGCGATCAGGCCCTGTCATTCAGAGCAACCTTGCACAAAGAATGAGGAGATTTAAAAAAAAGAATGGCTTTTAGATTGTTTGGATTTATTTACAACACAACATAATCCAAAAATACACAACAGACGACAAAAGAGCACATTGAAAACAATGATCCAAAGACAGAGACCTTTGTGCCATTCCTAAAAACATTGTACATACCTTTCATTTCCAAGGTGTTTGATTTTCACTTTACCATGTTCATGTACAGAGACTCATGTGAATGTTGAAGTCAGCAGGACTCAGTTGCATCTGGTCCCTGAAAGAAAAGAAAAAAAGTGAACATACTGGTATCAAGAGAAACTAGGCCTGCACGATTTTGGGAATACATTTTAGATTTTTCTGGTTAAAATTGCTTTTTAAAATTCACAGAATACACACACACACACCAATATATAATATATAGGATTCCAACAATATATAATATAATGAACATCATGTTTGTTGTGCCTTGTAGGCATAAGCTATGTGCAGTACTGCATAAAATAATTTTATTTTACAAAGCAGCCTATAAATCTTCCAAAAGATTTCAGTAACAATGCTAGAGATAAATATATTGATTATCTTATGTTACTTCAAATGTTTCCATTCGTTATGATGATATGAAATGAGATAATAGTAAAAACATAAAGCCTAATGTTTGGTGCATTTTTCCTTTCAAACGCAATCGCGCTCCAAAATATGATACATTCAAACGCACAGCGCGCTCCAAAATATGATACATTCAAACCCACAGCGCGCTCCAAAATATGATACATTCAAACGCCATCGCGCTCCAAAATATTAAACATTATGGTTATACATATCTATGTTTGAGCAGATATCCACAAACAGTATTTAACAGTAAACACGGGTCTAAATAGTATAATATTCACCATATATCTAGCAACAGTTCAACTGCAATGTGAAGTTTATGCAACAATACCATAAACTAATAAGAATTTCTTACCTTACATCTTTCTTGTCTTCAAATCGCGTTCTTCTTCTTCTGAGGTAAATCCAATGTAAGCTCAGACGTGTCTTCCAAACTCGACGAAAAGCAGAGACTTGTGAAGTGTTTTGGTGTTTTGTGTTTGAGGTAAGGAGGGCGTTCGCGTTCCATGTGGACGATTTGCATGTGAATCTCTTTTGCGCGAGTGGGCGTGGCCGAATTAAAAAATAATTAGCAAGCGTTTGAGATACTGGACATCCTGTTGGTTTTATGCAAATTACTTAAACAGAGAATATTTGTTTTCAGTTTGAATCTGATCATTTAAAAGTACACACTTAAATGTGTATAAAGGTATATGGCTCATAAATGTGTGACAAGTATTCGCTGAGTTTTGTTTCAGTTTATAGACGTGCTCAAGAAAAAAAAGTTCACCGCGACGGAGAGGCAGAACGCACACCCTGTTTATTTTCTTTATTTTACAAAAGCACAATGTTTTGATTTGATTGTAAGTGGACACATACAAAAGTAGAAATATCACAGATTATTTTTTTATATTTCTTTTTTCTGTATAACCATAAATGACGGAGTAATTTAAGTTTATTGTACTACAATGTGAAGAAAATCCAGCAAAACGCGGGGGCGCGTTTGCCGACCTCAGAGGGTTAAAGGGATAGTTCTTCAAAGGCCTTCTGAAGTGAAGCGATGCGTTCTTGTAAGAAAAATGTCCATATTTAAAACTTTATCGATTAAAAACAACTTCCGGCAGACGACCTACACAAGTCCACTTACACCACCAGAGTAACACTTGACGATGTGTGACGTAGATTTAGGAGTAGCGTAAGCTTTGACGCCTCTCGCGGTTCAAACACACAGGGCTGGGCAAACGTGCTCGCCATTAGGTTGTGCGTCGGGTCAAGTGTTACTCGGTGTAAGTCGATGCGTTCGGCCATCTACCGGAAGCTAGCTATTTTAGTCGATAAAGTTTGCGGTCAACATGAACACTGGTGAGGACAGAGTGCTGTTATCCAGATGTGATCTTCCTGATCCACATGTAACTCTCTCTATTGTGTGTGTGTGTGTGTTCCTCATGTGTGTTCCACATGTAACTTGTGTGTGTGTGTGTGTGTGTGTGTGTGTGTTCCTCCAGGTGGTGGGCCTGAACTTCTCGAGCGCCACGACCCCGGAGCTGCTGCTGAAGACGTTCGATCATTACTGCGAGTACCGCCGGACTCCTAACGGTGTGGTTTTGGCCCCGGTGCAGCTGGGCAAGTGGCTGGTGCTGTTCTGCGACGAGATCAACCTGCCCGACATGGACAAGTACGGCACGCAGCGGGTCATCTCCTTCATCAGACAGGTGTGTGTTGTGTTTAGCTCTCGCTGGTGTGTGTGTGAGTGTGTGTGGAATGTAACCGGTGTGTGTTGTGTTCAGATGGTGGAGCACGGCGGCTTCTATCGCACCTCAGACCAGACATGGGTGAAGCTGGAGCGCATCCAGTTCGTCGGGGCCTGTAATCCTCCCACTGACCCGGGCCGGAAGCCGCTCTCTTACAGGTTCACCATCATCATCATCATATAAAGTTACCTTTTATAGTTATCGTTCTTGGTGTGAACGGCCCTTTACTCGTGATGTCTGCAGGTTTCTGCGCCATGTGCCGGTGGTGTACGTGGACTATCCCGGCCCGGCCTCGCTGACCCAGATCTACGGCACCTTCAACCGGGCCATGCTGAGACTCATCCCGTCGCTGAGGACCTTCGCTGAGCCGCTCACCGCAGCCATGGTCGAGTTCTACACCATGTCTCAGGTTTGCACTTCACACAGATCTGTCAGAAGTCCCTCAAGTGAAACTGAACCTTTATTTTGTCAGGTTGCAGTGAAGAGCCGTGGGTTTGTGTGTTTCTGCCAATGGTGAAATGCTGCTGAAGTGACTCAGAGCGGCTCTGGAGATGAAGTTACTACGCTCATTAGGGCTGTCAAAATGGCTGAAAAGCTAAATTTTTATTTCTTAAATATTAGTAAAATTCGAATTATATTCTAAAAGCAATATTTAATGTTAGAGGAAAAAAATATGCCTACAAGAGAGTGCCATTCAGAAACCATTCACTTCTACTCACTACATATCTACATATTGTCAGCAGGATTTTCAGCATTTTTCAAATTAGCAACGCAGTCGCACCGCGCTGTACTGGATAAGCTAACAAAAACAAACCGCGTCAGTGACGTCATAATCATGTCTCGTGCGCCTCGACTCCACTCCGCCTCGACTGTGGAGTGATCTCAACTAGACTTGAAACTTGACATGCTCATCTCCCAGATAAAGATGCTGTGCTTGTTTGTTCTGAAAGGATCCAGTTTAGCTATAACTGGTCTGTGTGTGACAGGAGCGGTTCACTCAGGACACGCAGCCACACTACATCTACTCCCCGAGAGAGATGACTCGCTGGGTGCGGGGGATCTTCGAGGCGCTGAGGCCGTTAGAGACGCTGCCTGTCGAGGGGCTCATCCGCATCTGGGCTCACGAGGCGCTCCGACTCTTCCAGGACCGGTGAGTCGAAGGGGTTTCCAGGCCTGTAGATCCTGCACTTTGTAACTATTCAAGTCCCTGTTTTGGAATAATGTTGCATTTTAATCTTGGTTCAGTTTCCTTTCACACCGCATTGAAATGTTTACGCAAGTTACATGTGCCTGAAACTGTCCTCTCAGTGGCAAGATTAATCAAAGATTTTTTTTACATAATTGACAGATTAATCGATTATCAAAATAATCTTTAGTTGCAGCCCTACTTGGTTTGTTGGGTCTCATTGTTTTCTCACTACTAGCGAACCGCTCCAGAGTTTGTTTGTTTCCCATCGCTACTTCGTTCAGGGGATCTCGGACTGGTTGTTTTGCTGCAGATCTGAGTTCAACTGCCATGTTCATATTTGCCTAAACAAACTAAACTATGGGTGAAAATGTGTCAGGTTCGGAAAGAAATGACTGGAAGGAAGGGGAGTGTGGGAAAACGGCACATTTCTCCCAATTCCAGCAGCAAACCTAGGAATATGTGTGGTTGATTGTTTTGAAATGGCACAATGATTGAACTGATTCTCCTGACAGATTGGTGGAGGACGAGGAGAGACGCTGGACCGATGAAAACATCGACATGGTCGCCCTGAAACACTTTCCCAACATCGACCGTGACAAAGCCCTCAACAAACCCATCCTGTACAGCAACTGGCTCTCCAAAGTGAGTGTCGCGGGACAGTACGCTGAAGCTTCCAGAGCTCAGCGTAACTCATCCCGTAGCTCAGCGTAACTCATCCCGTAGTTCAGCGTAACAGATCCTGTAACTCATCCCCGTAGCTCAGCGTAACTCATCCCAGTTACGCCTCATCGCACGTCAGGCACGAGTGATTTCAATGTTAAGTCAATGCAAAGACGCGTTACGCGTGTAAAAAATTCCTGCGGCGCGAATGAGGCGTAGAGCGCGGCACGGTAGACGCGAATACGCCTCATTCGCGCGTCAAGTTAGCGCGAATTGAGCGTCTGGCGCGTTACGCACGAATGATTTTATTAGTTCTATTTGTGCATTCACGCGTTTGACGCAAATTCGCGTCTGCCGCTCGAGTTGAAAAATCTGAACTTCTGCGTCAATTCGCGCCGCGTTAACCAATCAGGAGCCTGCTTGCTGCTGTCACGTGGTGAAGTGACAGTTTATAATGTTATTTTATGTTTGGCCTCAATCAATTATTTTGTAATATGACTAAAATGCACAACAAAGCAAATCTTTCACATAAAAACTCGATTTCAATATATGAGAGATACTCATTTTGTATTGAATGCTATTTATTCCATATCTATTCTAGATTATATGAAACATAATTATTCTAATGTAAAGACAACAAACACAATTTAGTGTATAAAAACAAAAATCACAGGACAGGTTTCACTTTTGGAGGCTGGCTCCATTTATTATCAAAACAAAAATAAATGACAAATTAGGTGGGTGCGGGCGAGGGTGAACCTTGCGCCGGGTTGTAGAGCGCGGGCTCGTCAGGCAGCGACCACTCGAGGCCGAGGCCTTACGGCCTACGCTGTCCTCGTCAGCGTCCTCACCGTTAGGTCCACCAAACCTAGCTCCTGGAGCAAATTGTGAAACTCCTGAAACCCTCCGGAGGGTCTGGTGGACCCGAGTACAGCGACGATGTCCCCTACGCAGCTGTTTCTGCTCTCCAGAGCATATACGAGCGGTGACTCTCTCGATTAATGCTAATGCTAATGCTCGATAAACATCTAAAAAAGATGACCGCCAACGGGTTTCGAAACTTTCGCCTCTGACGCGCGTAAATTTCGCTTCAAACTTTTGTTTTTACGCGCGTCAATTTCGCTCTTGACACGCGAATTAACACAAAGTGGTCAAGCGTGAAACTAGACGCGGTAGGCGCGAATTTGACGCACTATTCGCGTCCGGTGTGAACGCAGCATTACTCATCCCGTAACTCAGCGTAACTCAGCATAGCTCAGCGTAACTCATCCCGTATCTCAGCGTAACTCATCCCGTAACTCATCCCGTAGCTCAGCGTAACTCATCCCGTAACTCAGCGTAGCTCATCCCATAACTCAGCGTAACTCATCCCGTATCTCAGCGTAACTCATCATGTAACTCATCCCGTAACTCAGCGTAACTCATCCCGTAACTCAGCGTAGCTCAGCGTAACTCATCCTGTAGCTCAGCGTAACTCATCCCGTAACTCAGCATAACTCATCTGGTAGCTCAGCGTAACTCATCCCGTAACTCAGCGTAACTCTTCCCGTAACTCAGCATAACTCATCTGGTAGCTCAGCGTAACTCATCCCGTAACTCAGCATAACTCATCTGGTAGCTCAGCGTAACTCATCCCGTAACTCAGCATAACTCATCTGGTAGCTCAGCGTAAGTCATCCCGTAACTCATAACTCATCTGGTAGCTCAGCGTAACTCATCCCGTAACTCATCCCGTAACTCATCCTGTAACTCATCTGGTAGCTCAGCGTAACTCATCCCGTAACTCATAACTCATCCCGTAACTCATAACTCATCCCGTAACTCATAACTCATCCCGTAACTCATAACTCATCCCGTAACTCATAACTCATCCCGTAACTCATCCCGTAACTCAGTTGAACTCATCCCGTCTCCTGTAGGACTACGTGCCCGTGGAGCAGGAGGAGCTGCGCGACTATGTGAAGGCCAGACTGAAGGTGTTCTACGAGGAGGAGCTGGACGTTCCTCTCGTGCTCTTCAATGAGGTTCTGGATCACGTGCTGAGGATCGACAGGTACAGAGAGCCCGATTAAACGCATATTTCTCCAGCTAATGTGTCAGTAACGTCAGGCTTGTTCTCCTCCAGAATCTTCCGTCAGCCGCAGGGGCATCTTCTCCTGATCGGGGTCAGCGGAGCCGGGAAGACAACGCTCTCACGCTTCGTGGCCTGGATGAACGGACTGAGTGTCTATCAGATCAAGGTTAGAACCAACAAGCGTTTGATTGTCTGTCAGATTTTTTGGACATGTTTATTCAGTTTTAACACGGTTAAATGTACAGTGCACTTCCTTGAGAAAATTAAAGATGCAATAATTTGTCAGATGATCCTCAAAACATTGATTTTGCTTCATGTAAACTGTCCTGTCCTCTACATATGCATGTGTACGCAGTCATCTTTTCACAGATTCACGTTTTTTAAGTTTACACGGCGATAACGTTTAAATTTTTTTTTAAAACACTTGGAACCTGTTTCAAAGTTTGCGTTCTTTAGCCACCAAACAGTGTCATGCAAATGAACGGACACATTAAAAGTTTCCTGTTTTCTGTTAGAACGGTGTCGTATTAGCGGCCCCTAAGTTAATAGAATAGAATCGGGCATTTATATAGCGCTTTCATATGTACTACTGTACACCCAAAGCGCTTTACAATCATATCAGGGGATCTCTCCTCAACCACCACCAGTGTACCAATAACTAATGATCTTTGCACTGTCAGTGAATCAATCAAAAAATAACTTTAGCTGGACAATAACTTTATTCTAGAGCTGCTGTAAAGCCTAAACAATCTGTTACTTTAATTTCCGATTATCACTGTAAAGCTGCTTTCAAACAATCTATATTGTTAAAAGCGCTGTATAAATGAAGGTGACTTGACCACAGAGAAATAGTGACTCTAAATCAAAGAGGACAATGCATAAACATTAATAACAGTGAATGTATATATAATAAAATAAAAGTTTTTATGGTTCTTGAGGCTTCAGTAACTGTGATCGTATCCGCGCAGGTCCACAGGAAGTACACCGGTGAGGACTTCGACGAAGACCTGCGGACGGTCCTCCGGCGCTCCGGGTGCAAGAACGAGAAGATCGCCTTCATCATGGATGAGTCGAACGTGCTGGACTCGGGATTCCTGGAGCGCATGAACACACTGCTGGCCAACGGAGAGGTGCGTCCCGTCATGCGTGTTTTGTCTATGTTCTCTCTGTGTTCTGAACTCTCTGTGTTCTGAACTCTCTGTGATCTGATCTCTGTGTTCTGAACTCTCTCTCTGTGTGTGTTCTGAACTCTCTCTCTGTGTGTGTTCTGAACTCTCTCTCTGTGTGTGTTCTGAACTCTCTCTCTGTGTGTGTTCTGAACTCTCTCTCTGTGTGTGTTCTGATCTCTGTGTGTGTTCTGATCTCTGTGTTGTTGCAGGTGCCCGGCCTGTTCGAGGGCGACGAATACGCCACGCTGATGACGCAGTGTAAGGAGGGCGCGCAGAAGGAGGGCTTGATGCTGGACACCCATGAGGAGCTTTACAAGTGGTTCACGAGTCAGGTGATCAGGAACCTGCATGTGGTGTTCACCATGAACCCGTCGTCAGAGGGACTGAAGGACCGTGCGGCCACGTCACCTGCCCTCTTCAACAGGTATACGTCGCTCGTCGTGTCCCGTTCCCTGACCGGAGAAGCTTTATCTCTGTAGCGCTTTATACAGTAAAGATCTTTCAAAGAAGCTTAATAAACAGAATCAATGATGCAAACTTCATCAAACTCAAATTCTGCAGGTGTGTGCTCAACTGGTTTGGTGATTGGTCCACTGAAGCACTCTACCAGGTGGGTAAAGAATTCACCAGCAAGATGGACCTGGAGAAGCCCAACTACAAAGTGCCCGACTACATGCCCATCGTGTACGATAAGCTGCCACAGCCGCCCACCCACCGCGAGGCTATCGTCAACGGCTGCGTGTTTGTCCACCAGACACTGCACCAGGTCAGCGGCGTCTCGTGTTCACAGATCTGAAGACATTCGCATCTGTTCCTTTGCACGCTTTTACACTTACTCTGGTGTTCTCAGGCTAACAACCGATTGGCTAAGCGCGGCGGCCGCACGATGGCTATCACCCCACGCCACTACCTGGACTTCATCAACCACTACGCCAACCTGTTCAACGAGAAGCGCAGCGAACTGGAGGAGCAGCAGATGCACCTCAATGTGGGTCTGCGCAAAATCAAAGAGACCGTGGATCAGGTACGTGCTTCCCCCGACATCACGCATGCAAACACCACTGATGGGTGAAGCTACTTTTACAAGTATTGCATTACAATATTGCCTCGCTCCCTAAAAAAGTAACAAATTATATTACTTTTAAAAGGTCATTTTTATAAAGAAGTAACCAAGTAAAGTTACAATATTGTGTTACTCCTTAAAGTAACCAATTACATTACTTGGTTACTTTTTATGAAAGTTCCCTTTTAAAGTAATGTTACAATATTGTTACTCCCTGAAAAGTAACCAATTATATTACTTTTTATGAAAGCTACTTTTAAAAGTAATGTTACAATAGTTACTACCCTTAAAAAGTAATCAATTACATGTTACTATTTATGAATGTTACTTTTAAAATTAATGTTACAATATTGTGTTATTCCCTAAAAAAAGTAACTAATTGCGTTGCTTAGTTTCTGTGTAATGTTGCATTTTTCTCAGCTGAGGCTTGATCTCTTCAGGTCTTGCAGGAGTTGTTTTACTGAGCACTTATTTTTTTAAAGTTATGAACTTAGTAATGCATTCAACATCAGCCTATGTAACACACCTCAATTTTCTGTTAAAAACATATTTAGAATATTATCATATTTTGAGCACTTATTTTAAATATTTTGAGAAGAGAAAGAATCCTAATTCAGTAGTTTATAAATGTACACATTAATATTTGTTAAATTTTTAGTGTAATGTGTTACGGTTCATTTTTTGTTACTTGTAATGCGTTACTCCCAGTTTAGTACCCTGATTTAGCGTGTTATCCGTGTGTCTCAGGTGGAGGAGCTGCGGCGCGACCTGCGGATTAAGAGTCAGGAGCTGGAGGTCAAAAACGCTGCTGCCAACGACAAGCTGAAGAAGATGGTGAAGGACCAGCAGGAGGCTGAGAAGAAGAAGGCAAGACGAGCCGCTCGGAGCATCCCTGACAGGCCCCTGTGTGGATCAACCCCTCACTGCTCTCCTAACCTCTCGCTCTGCTTCACAGGTCATGAGTCAGGAGATACAGGAAGCAGTGTACAAGCAGCAGGAAGTGATCAAAGACAAGCAGCTGCGAGTGAAGCAGGACCTGGACCAGGTGGAGCCGGCCGTCATCGAGGCTCAGAACGGTACGAGTTCTCTCCACTCTCCTGCGCTTACACTGATACTGTGGCTTTGGCTTTCACATCTCCAGAGAATCTGCTCACGTTACAAACAGTTTGAAATAGTTTTTCTTGTCTTGTTGTGATCTACTCTTAAGGAAATATTCACTGCTGTCAGTCCAAACTACGTCAGTTCTCTCTCCATATCTGGGAGACATTTGGCCTTTATAGCAAGTCAAGTTTCGCTTTATATAATACAGATTGTTTCAAAGCTAATAAACAATAAACTAACCGAATCAATGAAGCAAAGTTCATCAGATATGAGACTCAGTTGTAAAGCATCTCTACTGAAGACTGAAGAGTCATTTTCCAGATCAAGTTTTGTTCTCATTTGAAAGTGTCAGTGCATCATATCAATAATATTACTGAATATGAAGTGTATTAATAAACCCCAGCTAAGCGAGCCAAAGGCGACAGTGGATGTTTCCTTGTGTTTTTCTGCTTTCTGCTCTTGTCTTGTGATTGCTAGTGGTGTTGGGCGTTCGTTTCACTGCGCTAATGTGTCTGCTCTCTTCACTCTTTCTGTCTCTTCTCACGCTCGTGGCTCGTTTAGCTGTTAAATCGATTAAGAAGCAGCACTTAGTGGAGGTGCGGTCGATGGCCAACCCGCCGGCGGCAGTCAAGCTGGCGCTGGAGTCCATCTGTCTGCTGCTGGGCGAGAGCACCACCGACTGGAAGCAGATTCGCTCCATCATTATGCGCGAGAACTTCATCCCCACTATTGTGAACTTTTCTGCTGATGAGATCAGGTGACTGACTGCCGGTGCGGAGCGGTGGCCGCCGCGTGTAAAGAGGACAACTGTAGTCATCACACACACTCATACACACTCACTTGCTGCGTTTACATCCAATGGAGTGAATCTAACTTGTGCATAAAATTTGAATTTCGCATAAAACATTTGAGATGCTGCGATTGGTCCGCTAGTCCAGCTATCCAATCACATCCTCTGTTGAGAGCAGTGTTGGGGAAACTCATTACAAGTAACTTATTTTATGTAATCAGATTACTTTTTTCAAGTAACTAGTAAAGTAACGCATTACTTTTAAATTGACAGCAAAATATGAGTTACTTTTTCAAATAAGTAGAGAAATTGTAAGTGCAGAGGTGTGTGTGAGTGCGTAAACATGATGGTTATTATCATTCTAGACTAAATGTGAGTATTAATTTACTAATCTCTCTTGCACAAAAAAGATTCATTATTCCTTAAAGTAAAATAAAATCAGAATAATACGCAAACCTCCTATAATTAAATGTTAGATAAATAAATAAAAGTTTGCATTTAATCTCATTTTATTGACCAATGTACTGTCTAATTCAGTTAAACCATAAGCAAAAATGACTTGGGTTTATTTCCTTTACATCTGCCCTTTACATTTTTACATCAGGTGAGAAAAAGTAATGCAAAAGTAACGTAACGCATTACTTTTCTTAAAAAGTAACTAATTAACACAATTAGTTACTTTGTAAGGGAGTAACGCAATATTGTAACGCATTACTTTTCACAGTAACTTCCCCAACTGATGAAGAGTGACACGCACACACACACACCCACCCACTCACTCACACACTAACCCTTTCCCCAACACTGGTTGAGAGTGTTTTATTGCACATGAAGGGATTTATTCTGTAAACGTTTGTTTGCATAAAAATAGGTGGATGTAAACAAAGCAACTGATGATATCATAGACCCGACACTGGCGGGTCACGTGACTCGGTCCCTCTCCCCGACGCCGCGGCCGCTACGCTCCCGCCGCATGAACCGTTTGTCCTCGTGGTCCTAAAACCCTCCCTTCCCTCTCTAGCCGTCAGCTCGATTAAGAAGCAGCACCTTGTTGAAGTGCGCGCTATGGCTAACCCCCCGGCGGCCGTTAAACTGGCTCTAGAGTCGATCTGCCTCTTGCTCGGCGAGGAAACTAGTGACTGGAAAAAGATCAGACAAGTTATTATCAGAGACAATTTCATCTCCAGCATAGTCAACTTTGTCTCTGAGGACACGAGGTATTATCATCTCTCACACACATCTTCCTCTCGGGCGTGAGACGGGCGCTCTCACGCCTCACTTCAACGTCTTTGAATGGCGATTTTCACAATATATATTGTTTCAGTGCAGCTACTTCCTTAAGTGTTTCAGTCTGGGACGTATTCAGTTATCAGTCAGAGACAAGTGTGTCAGAGTAACATCAGCATCATGTAATATTCAAATAAATAGAATCAAAATAACACTAAATATAGATTTTATTGTTTAGCTGTACGTCCAGTCTTTACACAGCACAGACTCTCAGTGAGAAGCCGAACCAGAGATGAAACTCCATCAGATACGAGACTCAAACTACAGGAGAGGATAGTCATTAGTTCAGCTCAGTGTGATTCATCATGTGGCCATTAACCGGTTATCAGACCCACTAACATGTGAATGTGTTGTTAAATGATTGAAATATTAACTTAATGTGTGTGTTGTATCAGTTTGAGGAAAAACATTGCATTTGCATGAGTGTGTCGATGCTTTACAGTGTCCTAACCAGACGTGACACATCAATCAAACACCACAGGCAATCAGAAGAGCCTGTGGGCGGAGTCTCTGCGAGCGCTAATGGATCAAGTTCATGAATATTAAGCCAATTTGACAATAGAAATGCATAAATACACACTGAGTGACTGAAACGAGACGGCTGTAAATGATATTCAAACCCACATTCAATTTTTTTAACATTAAGTAAAGCACGTAGAGATTATCATGGTCTTTGTTACACCCGCGAGCGTCTCTAGAACAGAATCGTCTTTCACTCGTCGTGTATCGCCGTGACAGAAGCTCTGATTAACAGCGACACCTTTGATGGCGTGTGGTTCGGACACTGTGTGGTTCTGCTGTGTGTCACACACCCGTCGGCTCGTTCTAACACACTCTCTCTGCGTGTCCTAGCGACTCCATCCGGGAGAAGATGAAGAAGAACTACATGTCCAACCCCAGCTACAACTACGAGCAGGTCAACCGAGCGTCTCTGGCCTGCGGGCCGATGGTCAAGTGGGCGATTGCTCAGGTACAGCGCTGACCTCTGACTCCCCCTGACCTCTGACCCCTGACCCTCTGACTTCTGGCTTTGTGTTCAGCTGAATTACGCAGACATGCTGAAGCGTGTGGAGCCCCTGAGGAACGAGCTGCAGAAGCTGGAGGATGACGCCACGGACAACAAGACCAAGGCGGAGGAGGTGGAGCAGATGATCCGGGATCTGGAGGCTAGCATCGCGCGCTACAAGGAGGAGTACGCCGTGCTAATCTCAGAAGCGCAGGCCATCAAAGCCGATCTGGCCGCCGTGGAGGCGAAGGTGCGACTGATGACACACTTCACTGCGTCTTTAAAATGAGAAGAATACATAAAACATGCTATCAAATCAATTTAAGAAGAATATATGAAGTGACACGAACAAAATAATCGCATAAAAGCAACACCTAAAAAATCTCTTTCTCGTGTGTGTGTGTGTGTGTGTGTGTGTGTGTGTGTGTAGGTGAACCGCAGCACAGCGCTGCTGAAGAGTTTATCAGCTGAACGGGAGCGCTGGGAAAAGACCAGCGAGACCTTTAAGAACCAGATGTCCACTATCGCGGGCGACTGCCTGCTCTCCGCTGCGTTCGTGGCGTACGCCGGCTACTTCGACCAGCAGATGAGGCAGAACCTGTTCACCACCTGGTCCCATCACCTCCAGCAGGCCAACGTTCAGGTACTGACCTCACCAGACGCTTCCGTATGGAAGTGAAATAATCACATGTTTTTTAAACAAAAAAGCTTGAATTGCACTAATTGAAAATATGCATTGCATTATCAGTGCTTACATTTTAATGGATTGTATTTTTAGGGCTTGCACTTTTATGGGCTGAAATGCAACATGGTTGTATATTCAAGCTGTGAATATTTCAATTCAAAACATTTCGCTCAAGTTTTCATTATTTAAAATTCAATAATCCATATTCACTTTTCAGATTTCACTTCCAAAATATTCATTCTGTTTAAATACAACCTATAATATTCGACAGGCACATTCTGGTCCATTTTATTTCGCTTTACAAATTCAGTGGTTCAAATTCTACAGAAAATTAAACATTTCACACCCGGAAAAACAACTTCAGGAATAGTAGTAGATTAGCGATTGATGATCTCCATCTGCTGTTAGCCGGTGTGGTGAAGACTAGAGCATCAGGCAGAGAAACTCATCACTCACAAAAACTGATTTACAGAAATGTAGTAAGCGGTGAGTATTTGTGATTATTATCAGGAGGAGGACGAACAGCAGATGGAGATTAGGAATCTGTGCTCTACTGCTTTTCTTGCAGTTCCCGGTTCTTTAACCCTGTGATGATCTTCTGTGTAGTTCTCTAACCTGTGATCTTCTCCTGATCTGTAGTTCCGCACAGACATCGCCAGGACGGAGTATCTGTCTAACGCTGACGAGAGGCTGCGCTGGCAGGCTAACTCTCTGCCGGCGGACGACCTGTGCACGGAGAACGCCATCATGCTGAAGAGGTTCAACCGGTGAGCAGCAACACTTCAGACTCATGCACACACACACACACACTCTCCAGGATCACACGAGAGTTTAGGAGGAGAAGATTTTTTTTCTTAAAATCCTTTATCCCTGAACATGGGATTTATTCGCATAAAAAAACTTTACACTTTGCAAGAAATTGAAATAAATCCTGGCTAAGGTCAAAATGTCTGAAAAACTTAATTAGAATTTTGCTATTATTTAAGAAAGAAATTCTAATTATTTTCTAATTACAAAGGCAATGCTTCATATTGGAGGATAAAGGTACTGTATAGTGTCCTGTGTCCACAAGAGGGCGTAAGAGGGCGCAGTAAGCAAATATAAACCAAATCAAGCATCGCATCTTTTATTGAATTTTTTCACATTAGCAACGTAGCCGCACCTGCTGTACTGGATAAGCTAACACACCGCATCAGTGACGTCATCATGTCTCGTGCGCCTCTCGACACACCAAACACTCTGGTGCATAGCTTTTACATGCAAATGTGCAGGTTTTTTTTATTTATTTTTTTATATAAAATGGTTTATCATAAATGTATCGCCATTAAAAGCTGGCATGGCATTAAAACCAAACAAACAGCGGTTAGCTGGGTCATTGACGGACTCTGACGCGTGTCCCGTTCCGCAGGTATCCGCTGATCATCGACCCGTCGGGTCAGGCCACAGAGTTCATCATGAACGAGTACAAGGACCGGAAGATCACGCGCACCAGCTTTCTGGATGATGCCTTCAGGAAGAATCTGGAGAGCGCTCTGCGTTTCGGCAACCCTCTGCTGGTGCAGGTACAGACACACTCTCACACTCACTCTCTCACTCTCTCACACACACACACACAACCCTCTGCTGGTGCAGGTACAGACACACTCTCACACTCACTCTCTCACTCTCTCACACACACACAACCCTCTGCTGGTGCAGGTACAGACACACTCTCACACTCACTCTCTCACTCTCTCACACACACACACACACACAACCCTCTGCTGGTGCAGGTACAGACACACTCTCACACTCACTCTCTCACACACACACACACACACACACACAACCCTCTGCTGGTGCAGGTACAGACACACTCTCACACTCACTCTCTCACTCTCTCACACACACACACACACACAACCCTCTGCTGGTGCAGGTACAGACACACTCTCACACTCACTCTCTCACACACACACACACACAACCCTCTGCTGGTGCAGGTACAGACACACTCTCACACTCACTCTCTCACACACACACACACAACCCTCTGCTGGTGCAGGTACAGACACACTCTCACACTCACTCTCTCACTCTCTCACACACACACACACACACACACACACACACAACCCTCTGCTGGTGCAGGTACAGACACACTCTCACACTCACTCTCTCACTCTCTCTCTCACACACACACACACAACCCTCTGCTGGTGCAGGTACAGACACACTCTCACACTCACTCTCTCACTCTCTCTCTCTCACACACACACACACACACACACACACACACACACACACACACACACACACACACACACACACACACAACCCTCTGCTGGTACAGGTACAGACACACTCTCACACACACACACACACACACACACACACACACACACACACACACACACACACACACACACACACACTCACTCACTCACTCACTCACTCACTCACTCACTCACTCACTCACTCACTCACTCACTCACTCACTCACTCACTCACTCACTCACTCACTCACTCACTCACTCACTCACTCTCTCACTCTCTCACACACACACACACACACACAACCCTCTGCTGGTGCAGGTACAGACACACTCTCACACACACACACACACACACACACACACACACACACACACACACAACCCTCTGCTGGTGCAGGTACAGACACACTCTCACACACACACACACACACACACACACACACACACACACACACACACACACACACAACCCTCTGCTGGTGCAGGTACACACTCACTCACTCACTCACTCACTCTCTCTCTCACACACACACACACACACACACACACACACACACACACACACACACACAACCCTCTGCTGGTGCAGGTACAGACACACTCTCACACACACACTCACTCTCTCACACACACACACACACACACACACACACACACACACACACACAACCCTCTGCTGGTGCAGGTACAGACACACTCTCACACACACACACTCTCACTCTCTCTCTCTCACACACTCTCACACACACACACACTCTCACTCTCTCTCTCACACACTCTCACACACACACTCACTCACTCACTCACTCACTCTCTCTCTCTCTCTCTCTCTCTCTCTCTCTCTCTCTCTCTCTCTCTCTCTCTCTCTCTCACACACTCACACACACACACACACACACACACACACACACACACACACACACACACAACCCTCTGCTGGTGCAGGTACAGACACACTCACTCACTCACTTGACTCACTTCGTTTTATTTTTATATTTATCTGTTTACCTTTTTTTGAAATTTGAAAGATAATAAAGATATTGTTTGATAAGTGAGATCTCTGATTGTAGTCCTTGAAAACCAAAATAAGTAGAGCTTAAAGTCCTGGAACTTCATGTTACAGTTTCTGTTGGAACCCTGACCCCCATCTGTCTTCTCTCTCGTGTGTGTGTGTGTATGTGTGTGTCAGGACGTGGAGAGCTATGACCCGATCCTGAACCCAGTGCTGAACAGAGAGGTCCGGCGCACCGGTGGCCGAGTGCTCATCACTCTCGGGGATCAGGACATCGATCTGTCCCCGTCCTTCGTCATCTTCCTGTCCACACGAGACCCAACGGTACGGCAGCTCCTGTGGGAATGCTAGAAAGGTCTTTGGTTTATGTAGATCACAGAGCGCTGTTTAAAGGCATATCACAGAGCGCTGTTAAAGGCATGTGACAGAACGCATCTTCGCCAGCTAACACACACTCTGCTGATTGGCAGTGCTGGGACGATCTCCCGATCGAGACGTCACGATACTCCGGTGCCGATGCGACATGTATTGTGATTCGATATTGCAATGTATTATTTTTTTACACTAGACCATCGGGATAAGCGCAATCATACACTCACACAGACTGTACATGATGCATAAGATGACTCATATTTACAAGAACAATTCATCACATCTTTCTGAGTTTTATTTCAGAAGCATCACAATGAATAGAATCGCTCGTTAGATGGCTGGATGTCTTCCTCCCAGCGCTACTGTTGTGTTTCTTCTGACTTTTTAATGCCTATGATTTTTTTTAATCATTAAATTCATCATTAATTATTTAATCATAGCACAGTTATTTTTCTGATTAGTTGCACATCATGACACAACGCTTGAATTGTGATGTCTCTGCAGGTTGAGTTCCCTCCTGACCTTTGCTCTCGCGTGACCTTTGTGAACTTCACGGTGACCCGCAGCAGCCTCCAGAGCCAGTGCCTGAACGAGGTCCTGAAGGCCGAGCGACCCGACGTGGACGAGAAGCGCTCTGACCTGCTGAAGCTCCAGGGTGAGTGAGGATGATGAGGATGAAGGAGAACGCTGAGGTCCACTCGTGATGAACGTGCTGAAGTGTTAAAGGTGCAGTCTGTAGGAACGACAGCTAGTGGCGGGAATGGGTACTGCAGTCCAAATGTAAAATATGGGAGATCGTGGTGTCCCCCTCAGACTCGATTTGAGGACACACAACAGGAACGAGCACAATTGACAATGAAAATTGGCAACGTGAAGTATCGCAAAGATCAAAAACAGACGTTCCAACACAGAAACGCACATTTCAGAGTAAAGGAACTGGCTGTGGTGTTTCAGAGGAGCGAGTGTGAGGGTCAGAGGAGCGAGTGTGAGGGTCAGAGGAGCGAGTGTGAGGGTCAGAGGAGCGAGTGTTGGGGTCAGAGAAGCGAGTGTGAGGGTCAGAGAAGCGAGTGTTAGGGTCAGAGGAGCGAGTGTGAGGGTCAGAGGAGCGAGTGTGAGGGTCAGAGGAGCGAGTGTGAGGGTCAGAGGAGCGAGTGTTGGGGTCAGAGAAGCGAGTGTGAGGGTCAGAGGAGCGAGTGTGAGGCTCAGAGGAGCGAGTGTGAGGGTCAGAGGAGCGAGTGTGAGGGTCAGAGGAGCGAGTGTGAGGGTCAGAGGAGCGAGTGTGAGGGTCAGAGGAGCGAGTGTGAGGGTCAGAGGAGCGAGTGTGAGGGTCAGAGGAGCGAGTGTTGGGGTCAGAGAAGCGAGTGTGAGGGTCAGAGGAGCGAGTGTGAGGGTCAGAGGAGCGAGTGTGAGGGTCAGAGGAGCGAGTGTTGGGGTCAGAGAAGCGAGTGTGAGGGTCAGAGGAGCGAGTGTGAGGGTCAGAGGAGCGAGCGAGTGTGAGGCTCAGAGGAGCGAGCGAGTGTGAGGCTCAGAGGAGCGAGCGAGTGGCTCAGAGGAGCGAGTGTGAGGCTCAGAGGAGCGAGTGTGAGGCTCAGAGGAGCGAGTGTGAGGGTCAGAGGAGCGAGTGTGAGGGTCAGAGGAGCGAGTGTGAGGGTCAGAGGAGCGAGTGTGAGGGTCAGAGGAGCGAGTGTGAGGCTCAGAGGAGCGAGTGTGAGGCTCAGAGGAGCGAGTGTGAGGCTCAGAGGAGCGAGTGTGAGGGTCAGAGAAGCGAGTGTTAGGCTCAGAGGAGCGAGTGTGAGGGTCAGAGGAGCGAGTGTGAGGCTCAGAGGAGCGAGTGTGAGGCTCAGAGGAGCGAGTGTGAGGCTCAGAGGAGCGAGTGTTAGGGTCAGAGAAGCGAGTGTGAGGGTCAGAGAAGCGAGTGTTAGGCTCAGAGGAGCGAGTGTGAGGGTCAGAGGAGCGAGTGTGAGGGTCAGAGGAGCGAGTGTGAGGGTCAGAGGAGCGAGTGTGAGGCTCAGAGGAGCGAGTGTGAGGGTCAGAGGAGCGAGTGTGAGGGTCAGAGGAGCGAGTGTGAGGGTCAGAGGAGCGAGTGTGAGGGTCAGAGGAGCGAGTGTTGGGGTCAGAGAAGCGAGTGTGAGGGTCAGAGGAGCGAGTGTGAGGGTCAGAGGCAGAGGTGGGTAGAGTACCCAAAAACTGTACTCAAGTAAAAGTACAAGTACTTATAGAAATATTTACTCAAAGTAAAAGTAAAAGTAATAATCTTAATAGTTACTTGAGTAAGAGTAAAAGTATCCAATGAAAAAACTACTCAAGTAGCGAGTAACTTACTTCGGATCATATAGGCCTCTATTTTATATATATATATATATCACTGATTCTTGAGAGTCAGGACAAAACACGTTTTAAATGATTATTTTTTTAAATACACACTATATCAATTAGAGTTATATGTTTCTGCAGAGAAAGGTCTTAGCTATTTAACCATGTAAAGGAACAGGTTCTAAATAAAAACACATTTTTAACAAATAAACATGTTTCCCTTCAGAACTGGATTTGTGTCAACTCCGTCAGACACACTAAAAAGTATACAATTTTAATTCTTCAAATCCAACAAGAATCTAAAGTTCTGAAGTATATTGTAATAGTGTTTAGTTACTCTGATATGTAAAAAAAATACAATATATAAACTTAAGTTGTGATTTCACACTATTCTGAAAACTCAGATTTCTAAATATTTGCATTTTCAAACTGATTTTAATTTCAATATTGTAAAAACAAATTCCTTAAATAAATAAAACATAAGAGGATGTAGATCAGATGGTCCTTTATTACAAAAACAACATAAACTGAAGGAAGAATATTTTTTTTCCCCAAAAAATTAACAAAAACATACAAACATCCAACGCTTTTGACGAAGATCTGACGGTGTTGACGGAAAAACTGACAGTGTTGACGGAAAATGTTTGAATGTTTTACCTCAGATTTGTGAAGTGTTCACCTGTTTGTCATGATATGTTCTGACAATAAAGAGTAGTTTAAAACCACAATTAACGCTCTGTTTTCTACAACTTTCACTTAGGAGCAAAAATCTGCCTTTAAACTTGAAAGACATTTATCGTGATAATTATCGATATCGACTGATATAAAAAAAAGATCGTGATAATTTTTTTTTGGCCATATCGCCCAGCCCTACACTGGCTTCTCATTTCTCTATCTCTGTCTCTACATATATAAATATATATATATTAAAGTGCTGGCA
This sequence comes from Leuciscus leuciscus, assembly GCF_965113295.1. Classification (NCBI taxonomy): domain Eukaryota; kingdom Metazoa; phylum Chordata; class Actinopteri; order Cypriniformes; family Leuciscidae; genus Leuciscus; species Leuciscus leuciscus. The sequence continues at coordinate 574,382 of NC_138741.1, forward strand.
AAGTTACACGTTACACAATTATAAGTAGACCACTGCCTGCCCATTATCTACAAGTCAGATACGTATGGTTAAATAATGTAATGCATGCTATGTATGTGCATTTATGTGTAAATAAAACCCTGAAATAACAGTTTAACCCTTCACTATATTCACAAATAATATTATATTCGCACATTAAGAGGTTATTGGTGGATTTGTCAACTCCGTCAGCTTACAGGTCAACTCCGTCAGACATAGAACCTGACGGAGTTGACGTAAGGGCATGTATTTTCCTGCCAAAACATGTATTGTACACTGCAGCTAGGTAGTTTATCCTCAGTTGCTAGCTGTCCCAATAACCTCACTAAAATGCTTAAATTCAATCCACTATGGTTTAAAAAAAGTATCTTAACGGAAAGATGGTATTGACATGGTGCAGCTGTGACCATAGGAATATTGACATTGTTTGTCTAAAATATAAAAAAATGTACCAGAGCATGTGTGGTAGTGCTGCATTCACCACAGGCAGGGAGATGAAAAGGGGTCCTCAGGGATATAGCTGACCATGCTATTTCCTGATTTAAAGAGCTTTATGAAAAAATCTGACGGAGTTGACAGAAACTGAGGACACAACTTTAATAGGCAGATTTTTATGGAAAATATTGTTTGATGTTCACTCCATGCATTGTTTTTTATATTTATACCCCTTATTTTTTATTTGATATATATGTTTTCATAATTGTAGAGCTTTTTAAAAGTTTTTTGGGATGGTTAATATTGTGACCTCTTGCTGAGGACAAGTGCAATAACATGGACCTTCTAACCACAGACCATACATTTAAACAAATTTTCCTCAAAAAGATAAAAAGGGTTATTCTAAAAATCAGATAGGTATATAGAATTCCTTTAGATTTAACTTTGTAAGTATGTCAATCATGATGAATTTCTTAATTTTTGCTATAAATTAGACTTTTCTATGTGGGACATGTTTTGTCCCGACTCTCAAGAATCAGTGATATATATATATATATATATATATATATATATATATATATATATAGGCTACAGTATATATATATATGAAGACTTCAGATGCAAAAGCCTCTGAGTGCCATCTGAAACTTTCTTCTAAAACAAAGTTCGTACGCCACTGCGCAACAAACACACAAACTACCGCAGGATGGCGGGTGTTCATAAACTGTGAACAATGGTAGCTTATTTAATGTAGAAATTAATGTATTATGTCCAAAAAACGGGTAATGTCATCCTTTCTAGTAGTGCTATCATGGCATAATAATCTGTTTGGTTGTAAAATGTATTACCTGAGTTAAATGAAATCGAATGTATCGTCCTGTGGAATCATTCATTCACAGACAGCTTACGAAGATGTTCAACTAATAAAGATCTTCATCGCTGGCAAATATATGATGCATTTGAAGATTTGCTCTCACTTGACTGTACTGTAGGTCCACGGCCACTTCATCCAACGCTCTTGATGTCCTTAAATCTTCCTGTTACGACTCCGAGTCGAGTGTGAATTGCAATCGCTTCAGACGATTCAGTGCGTGCAGGAACTGAACAGAATCAGGAACTGAATCATTCAAACTGATTCGCGAACCGATTTAGACAGATCTACCAACTTGTTTGATGAAGTCTTTGAACAGAATCGACTCAAAAGAGTGATTCATTTGTGAATTGAGCATCGCTCAAGCCCAGAAAAAAAAGATACATCACGCTTGGAATAAACTACGCATTTAACAACACATTGCATTAAAATAAAGTAACGAGAAGGACGTCGCCCAACGTAACGAAGTAAAAGTACAGTTTTTTCATTAGAAATGTACTCGAGTAAAAGTAATAAGTACCCACATTCAAATCTACTCTTAAAAGTACGATTTTTCCCAAAAAATACTCAAGTAAATGTAACGAAGTAAATGTACTTCGTTACTACCCACCTCTGGTCAGAGGAGCGAGTGTGAGGGTCAGAGGAGCGAGTGTGAGGGTCAGAGGAGCGAGTGTGAGGGTCAGAGGAGCGAGTGTGAGGGTCAGAGGAGCGAGTGTGAGGGTCAGAGGAGCGAGTGTGAGGGTCAGAGGAGCGAGTGTGAGGGTCAGAGGAGCGAGTGTGAGGGTCAGAGGAGCGAGTGTGAGGGTCAGAGGAGCGAGTGTGAGGGTCAGAGGAGCGAGTGTGAGGCTCAGAGGAGCGAGTGTGAGGGTCAGAGGAGCGAGTGTGAGGGTCAGAGGAGCGAGTGTGAGGGTCAGAGGAGCGAGTGTGAGGCTCAGAGGAGCGAGTGTGAGGCTCAGAGGAGCGAGTGTGAGGCTCAGAGGAGCGAGTGTGAGGCTCAGAGGAGCGAGTGTGAGGCTCAGAGGAGCGAGTGTGAGGCTCAGAGGAGCGAGTGTGAGGCTCAGAGGAGCGAGTGTGAGGCTCAGAGGAGCGAGTGTGAGGCTCAGAGGAGCGAGTGTTGGGGTCAGAGAAGCGAGAGTGAGGGTCAGAGAAGCGAGTGTGACCTAAGCATGTTTCCTCTATATCTGCAGACATGATGTTGTTATGCTTCAGTCGAGTGTGAAAGTAACGTGGTTGTGTTGGATCCGCTCAGGCGAGTTCCAGCTGCGTCTGCGTCAGCTGGAGAAGTCTCTCCTGCAGGCCCTGAACGAGGTCAAGGGTCGTATCCTGGACGACGACACCATCATCACGACCCTGGAGAACCTGAAGAAGGAGGCGGCGGAGGTGACGAGGAAGGTGGAGGAGACCGACATCGTGATGCAGGAGGTGGAGTCGGTGTCGCAGCAGTACCTGTCCCTGGCCTCAGCCTGTAGTAGCATCTACTTCACCATGGAGGCCCTCAACCAGGTGTGTGTGTGTGTGTGTGTGTGTGTGTGTCCCTGGCCTCGGCCTGCAGCAGCATCTACTGCCCCATGGAGGCCCTCAACCAGGTGTGTGTGTGTGTGTGTCACTCTTCATCAGTGTTGGGGAAAGTTACTATACAATATTGCGTTACTCCCTTAAAACTTAAATAACTAATTGTGTTACTTAGTTACTTTTTTAGAAAAGTAAAGCATTACGTTACTTTTGCGTCACTTCTTCTCACCTGGGCTGGGAATTGTTTTGTTTTTATAGCAAAAAAGTTATATTTTTGGGCAGATGTAAAGACCCTTTCAGACCAGAATTGAAATGATAATCCTCAGGCTGAAGGAAATGCTAATTCACGTGTAGAAAGTTTAGTACTTCACCAATAATAAACAAAAAATCTTTTCAATCATTCATTTTTGTTCATGGTGAAACTGAATTATCGAAGGTCAGCACCAAATACACTGGTCAATAAAGTGAGATTAAATGCATAAAAATGCATTTTATTTAATATATTTAATTATTGTAGGTTTGCGTATTATTCTGATTTTGCATTTCACTGATTTTATTTATTTTGAAGAATAATGAATTTTTTTGTGCAAGTGAGAGTAAAGATTGTGAGATTGCACGCGTAAAATTTTAAAAGTAACTGTTACTTTACTAGTTACTTGGAAAAGTAATCTGATTACATAACTCGAGTTACTTTGAGTTCCCCCAGCGCCGCTCCTCATGCCGGATCTGTCTCTCGCCCCACAGATGCACTTCCTCTACCAGTACTCACTGCACTTCTTCCTGGACATCTACCACACCGTGCTATACGAGAACTCAAACCTGAAGAGTGTGAGCGACCACACGCAGCGTCTGACGCACATCACCAAAGACCTGTTCCAGGTGAGTCCCAGAACTCCCAGAGACACACACATGCCAGTGTGAAACCAGGAAAACACACTTCAGCTCTTCTTTTTCTGCTGAACTTCAATAAACGTGAATTTGATAAAATGTTAGTGGTAACATTTACTATACGGTTCATTAGTTAACATTAGTTAACTACCTTAGTTAACATGAACTAAAAATGATCAATGTGTCATTATTAATCATAAATAATATTAATTTCAACATTTACTAATACATTATTAAAATCAAAGGTTGTATTTGTTAACATTTGTTAATGCACTGTGAACTAACATGAACAAAGATTAATAAATACTGTAATAAATGTATTGCTCATTGTTAGTTCATGTTAGTTAATACATTAGCTAATGTTAACTAATGAACCTTATTGTAAAGTTTTACCATGTTTGTTTTTATTATATTGTATAAATGTTTAATTAGTATCTGCCATGTAATAATGCTGACAGGGCAATACACTTAAATACAGCAACAATGAACACATGAAGCTGCTCAAAGATCCACAGATGACGTGTATAACATCAGACTGGTGCTGCTCATGCTCGTCTTTGCTGTGAGAAGGGCCTTTATTCAGGACATGATTGAGTGTGTGGTGTTTCCTCTGCAGGGCGCGTTTAACCGAGTGGCTCGAGGGATGCTGCATCAGGACCACATTACGTTCGCTGTGCTGCTCGCCCGCATCAACCTGAAGGGCCTGACCAGGTACTGACCATTAACCCTCTGGTGTCAATCACGGGTGTCTCTGGTGTCAATCAATCTCACTTCTTGAGATTCTGTTTTCCATGTTTGAGTCACTGATCAACGTTCATATGTGAATAAAAGCTAGCCTGGAAATCCAGACCTAAATCTGAAAGATGAATGGTCTGGCATCGACTAATGAAACTCGGCCAGCTCGAGGGGCGGCACCAAGCATGCATTTGAAAATCTCACTGCACGCAATTGGATAACACTACGACCAATCACAACAAGCCCCATACGCTCAGCTGCCAGCGGAGCTAACTGGTAGATTAGACTCTTACCGTATCCGGTCGGCAAAACAGCAAAAACACCCTTCTTGCAAAGGAAGGATTCGAGCGGCGTCTTCTGTTCCTGTTTTAGAAGCCAAGTCTAACTCGTTCATTGTAGCGGCCAAAGCCGTTTCAAACAACTGGTGTTCATCCAGAGCCATCTTACAATGTTTACTAATGACTTTGACGTCACAGCGCTGTCGTCATCCTGCCTCTGGCCCGCCTATATCAGATAACCTGATGTGATTGGTGCAACTCAGATAGAGGAGCATATTTAATGAGCATCGTTACTCGACTAAGATTATTTTATTTTATCAAAGGGTTTATTTTAACGTGCAAAGTGCAAACAGCAGCATACAGAACAGATCAACAAAAGAAACTGGATTCATTTTAAATTTTCACACACCTGCAGCATTTCTGACAGTGAGAGAAAAACAATAAAATAATACAAATAAAAAACAAATAAAAAACAAAATAGGCCTACACTAAATTTTTTTTTTTTTACTTAAATAATTAACAAATTCAAGATGCCAAAAACCGGCAATTTTTTTCCGTTAGACTAAGATTTTTCGTTAAATAAAAATAGCAGCCCTACCTCAACACCTAATTTTTATTTAAAAAAAGCAACATATCAACGTGATGTGGGGTCAGTCTGGAGCGCAGCCTGTTGACAGTTAGGCCCCATCCACACTCAAAATGACATATAAACATATTTTCCTATTCTATTTTGCCTGGAAACGCTTCCAACACGCTTGCGTGTCACATGAAAAATTGGCGTCGGTTCTATTTCTAGCATGCACGCGTTTTCTGCGTGAGCCGCGCCTGAGACGCGGCAGTTTCTTACTGTAAGAATTAACTGTTCCAGCGGGTGGAGTTTACTGGTACTGAATATTACCCGTGTATACTCCATGACTGATGACACCCAATCATAGAGCCGAGCGTGAGCCTCTGCGTCATCGTTTCTAAAGTCCTCCGTTTTGACCCGTCTTCACTAAACGCCCTCTGGAGATTCAAAACGCAAAACGGGGTCGACAGCGTTTCTAAACTTCTCCGTTTTAGGTCTTCGTTTTTGCCGTTTTAGTCTGGACGGGAGGTGCAAACGTAGCAAAAGGTCACCGTTTCTAAACGAAAACGCAGTAGTGTGGATGGGGCCAAGACCCGCGGCAGAAAACACCCTCTCCGATGGGACAGATGTCCCAGGAATACACAGGTAACGTCTCGCTAGAGACGTGAGTGGTTGCGCATGTCGACGCGCTCCGTGAGTTAATAAATATAAGCTATATAGTATTTTATTCTTAAACCATGCAGCAAACTAAAAAAAAAGAAGCTTGAAAAAAAAACTTTTTAAACCGTTTAACTGATAGTATTAATCGGTCAAAATTTTTACTTTCGGTTAATGGTTAAACGGTCAATATGAGCATCCCTAATTCAATCTGTTCATCATATAAAGCGATGGTGTGAATTAAACGGCTCCATTCGTATGGTATTTTATCATCACTGAAAGGGGTCATCGATGCCCATTTTCCACAAGTTTATGATTCTTTAGGGTGTTCATGTAAAGTTTGTAACATACTTTACCTCCTCTCAAGAACAGCTGTTCACAGAGAGCATTCAGTGCATGTCTCTTTAGATCAGGGGTGGGGAACGTCCGGCCCCCGGGCCGTAACCGGCCCGCAAAACAGTTTGATGCGGCCCGCGAGTCAATTCCTCCCCAAAAAAAAAAAAAAAAACTTCAGAAACAAAAATCTCAGCAATTACTTTTCCTGTGATAGAAAACACAAAATAGGCAAAGTGGCAAGCAGCACGAGTCCACGAGCCATGAGAGCAGGGCGAGGCCAGTAGCGCGAGAGTTAATGAGTCACCTGAGCGCCGCACCGGTTTCAAGTTTCTCACGGATGAGCTTCGGAGGCGCGCGCGCCGTACCGGTTTCAAGTTTCTCACTGATCAGCTTCGGGGCGCATAAAAGGATCGGAACGAAGACAGCGGAGGACCAGGCATGGACTGTCACTTTACTGTGTGTGCGTGTGTTGCGTGTGCGTGGTAGTCGTCCACGAGGGGCTGCTGCTTTTACTTTCGTTTTGTCATTTGCGTATTAAAGTGGAATGAGTGGCCGACTAAAAGTGGCCGACAGCAAGTAGAATGTGTGGTCGACTAAAAAAATTCTTTTAACTATAAGCAACCCAATTTGTCTAGATCTGTATTATTTCCTTAACATTTTAACATTATTACAATGTATTCCTATTTAACTCTGATATGTAGCCTATATATATATATATATATATATATATATATAAGGTCCTCGAGTCGAATGTGTTCGAATATTTCACCAGCATCAGCCTTTTCACAGTTTGTATCACTCCGCCTGTCTGTGTTTGCGCAACTTGCATCATTAAGCCAGTAGGTGGTGACAAGTGACTGTCTTTATGAGTGAACAATTGAAATTTAATTGAACTGATTTAATAGTGCCAAAAACATTGATTAACTCAAGAAAGAAACAAGTTGCTGAAACCAATCTTTAATGCTAAAAAGTTTACATCTATGCAAAATAATCCTTGAAAGATTTCTCATTTAAGGCCATTCCTGTTTGGAATATGTGATTGTGTATTGTCAACAATAAGCAGAAACATTTTGCATTTCCATTTTGTAGTGTGGATCATTCATTTCAACATTTATCCTCATTCTCATGTTTAAGAATCTGTTATCTTGACAAATAATTTATGCTACTGCCCACTGACATGCTTTTAAAGCTATTGTTATAAAAAAATGTTGGCCGTCAAACACCTTAAAATGCACATATGTAGGTCCGAGAAATCAAAATTTTCTCGGGGGAGCATGCCCCTGAACCCCCCTAACTACCTCACATTTGAATGTGTGTGTCTGTGTGGTAATATGGGCTGGTGTGACAACAGTGCCAGGACTGAATTTTTTAACCAGTCTGCCCCCCTGCATATAGGCCTAAAATATACATTATTCTCTGTATCGAATCATGTTATCTTGTTACCCACCCCCAGCCCCTGATGTTTCGGGCTCAGCCCCCGATGTTTTTAAAACCTAGAAACGCCCCTGCTCATTACAATGGCCCTTAAAGAATGTTAAAAAATTGTAAATGGCCCTTGATAGGAAAAAGGTTCCCCACCCTTGCTTTAGATGAATAAACAAGAAGTTAATATTAAGTGACTTACATTTTAAAAATCATTTAATCTTATTGGAAAAGATGATACTGCTGCAAACTGACCAGCTTATAGAATATGAAGAATATCACAAATGTTAGGAGTCAGCTGTCCACGGCCCTAACCCTAACCCTAGCCCTAACCCTAGCCCTGCACAGGAACCTACACAATAAAAGCACTCAGCTAAATATCGTCTAATTATCATTATTGATAAAATCCCAGAAAATATCGAGATATAATTTCTTTTGGTCAATATCGCACACCCCTAGTTTGAGTAGACTTTTAATGGAGGGACAGAAATCATCTCATCCAGACGCACTTTAGTCACAGACTCTGAGCCTGAGGTTCAGGGAAGGTCTGAGTGGTTATCCAGCGACACATGAAGGGCTGATGTCTCTCCCGCTCTCTGTGCTCGTGTCTCCCAGCGAACCCTCGTACGACGCAGAGTTCCAGCACTTCTTGCGCGGGAAGGAGATCGTGTTGAGCGGGGCGAGTGTGCCGAAGGTGAAGGGTCTGAGCGGAGAGCAGGCTGAAGCCATGGTGCGCCTCAGCCGAGTGCCGGCCTTCAAAGACCTGGTATCCACCGTCCAGGCGGATGAGGTGAGCCACTCTACACCTGTGCTTCTGACCCCTCTCTGATCCCCTGACCCCTCTCTGATCCCCTGACCCCTCTCTGATCCCCTGACCCCTCTCTGATCCCCTGACCCCACTCTGATCCCCTGACCCCACTCTGATCCCCTGACCCCTCTCTGATCCCCTGACCCCTCTCTGATCACCTGACCCCTCTCTGATCACCTGACCCCTCTCTGATCAATCTCTGACCCCTCTCTGACCACCTGACCCCTCTCTGATCACCTGACCCCTCTCTGACCCCCTGACCCCTCTCTGACCCCCTGACCCTTCTCTGACCCCCTGACCCCTCTCTGATCAATCTCTAACCCCTTCTGTGTTCTAGCAATTCTTCATGTGGCTGGAGAGTAACTCACCTGAGCTGTCGGTGCCGTACCTGTGGAGTGAAGAGAAGGCGTCCAGTGAGTGACTGACACATTTAATATTCAGCAATATTATTGATCTCCTGCACTGACAGCATTATATGAGAACTGAACTGAGCTGGACGATGACATCACGGTTTCCTCCAGAGTGGCTGTATATACACTCACCGAAAGGATTATTAGGAACACCATACTAATACTGTGTTTGACCCCCTTTCGCCTTCAGAACTGCCTTAATTCTACGTGGCATTGATTCAACAAGGTGCTGAAAGCATTCTTTAGAAATGTCTGCCCATATTGATAGGATAGCATCTTGCAGTTGATGGAGATTTGTGGGATGCACATCCAGGGCACGAAGCTCCCGTTCCACCACATCCCAAAGATGCTCTATTGGGTTGAGATCTGGTGACTGTGGGGGCCATTTTAGTACAGTGAACTCATTGTCATGTTCAAGAAACCAATTTGAAATGATTCGAGCTTTGTGACATGGTGCATTATCCTGCTGGAAGTAGCCATCAGAGGATGGGTACATGGTGGTCATAAAGGGATGGACATGGTCAGAAATAGGGATGTCCCGATATCACTTTTTCACTTCCGATACGATACCGATGCCGCAGCTTTGGCTATTTGCCGATACCGATATCAATCCGATATTTTTATTTTATTTTATTCTTGAACTAAAACTACTAATAATAAAATATATGGAAGCACTTTGCTCAATTAGCCACATAAAAACATCTCACTCAAATGGAGAACAAATACTTCTCCAGTATAGTCCACAACAACAGTTGATAATGAAAGACTGCCACCCTTTATTCAAAAGACCTTGAGATATGTTTGGTAACCTGAATGAATTTAAAATTTATTTGCTATATTTCTGATCAATATATTTGTTTCCTTAAAATTTTTATTAACTTTAACTTTATTCTCATCTGAATTATAAATAATTTATTTCTGTATAAAATAATACTAGTACTTTTAAAAACACATTTGATTTTCTTTTTTATTCAATGTAGAATGTGTAACTTAAAAACAAACAGATTAGTGCTCTGTTTTAGGACAAGAAATGAAAACCAATGCAATATGATGAATGTCCAAAAGATTAGATAATTTTTGCTTTTAAACAGTGTGTGTGTGTGATTTTGGTTGGGTGACAGTTACAGTTTGACAAGAGTTTACAGTTTGACAAAAGCACAATGTTGTGTTTTACACAAATAAGTAGGCTTAAAACACTTTTTGCAGTTTTAATGATGTCCTGTATGAAAATGACGGAGTATGTTTCCACTGTTCGATCGCGCCCGTGCCTCTCTCTCTCTGACACACACACACACACACACACACACACACACTAGCATTGCAATCTTGACATCGCAGCCTGTTCATTTTGCTGCGTTCACACCAAACGTGAATAGAGCGACAAATTCGCGTCTATCGCGTCTAGTTCGATGCTTGAACAGTTTCCATTCGCGCGTCCAAAGCGAATAGGACGCGCCACGCGCGTATAATGATAAAGTGAGCGTTTGAAGCAATATAGACGCGCGTTCAGAGCTAAGGCGGGGCTACAGATTAGGTGTCCCTAAAGAACCCGCGTATCTAACAGTAACGATATTTCCGTATTACATTAATGTGCACGCGAGTTTTATTTATTTTTATATGGTGTATTCTCTGTGTAAATCCATGCACCGAACGTACGTTCCGTACGAATACGTACCGTTCCACCCCTAATGGGTATCGGATCTTTTTTTTTCTCCCCTCCGATATCCGATCTAGCGTTTTGGGCCAGTATCGGCACAATACCGATGCCGTGGATCGGATCGGGACATCCCTAGTCAGAAACAATGCTCAGGTAGGCCGTGGCATTTAAACGATGCCCAATTGGCACTAAGGGGCCTAAAGTGTGCCAAGAAAACATCCCCCACACCATTACACCACCACCACCAGCCTGCACAGTGGTAACAAGGCATAATGGATCCATGTTCTCATTCTGTTTACGCCAAATTCTGACTCTACCATCTGAATGTCTCAACAGAAATCGAGACTCATCAGACCAGGCAACATTTTTCCAGTCTTCAACTGTCCAATTTTGGTGAGCTCGTGCAAATGTAGCCTCTTTTTCCTATTTGTAGTGGAGATGAGTGGTACCCGGTGGGGTCTTCTGCCTCAAGGTTGTGCGTGTTGTGGCTTCACAAATGCTTTGCTGCATACCTCGGTTGTAACGAGTGGTTATTTCAGTCAAAGTTGCTCTTCTATCAGCTTGAATCAGTTGGCCCATTCTCCTCTGACCTCTAGCATCAACAAGGCATTTTCGCCCACAGGACTGCCGCATACTGGATGTTTTTCCCTTTTCACACCATTCTTTGTAAACCCTAGAAATGGTTGTGCGTGAAAATCCCAGTAACTGAGCAGATTGTGAAATACTGCCATGCCACGCTCAAAATTGCTTAAATCACCTTTCTTTCCCATTCTGACATTCAGTTTGGAGTTCAGGAGATTGTCTTGACCAGGACCACACCCCTAAATGCATTGAAGCAACTGCCATGTGATTGGTTGATTAGATAATTGCATTAATGAGAAATTGAACAGGTGTTCCTAATAATCCTTTAGGTGAGTGTATAAATGAACAAAGTTTTGACGAAAAAAACTGACCCATCACTGAACTCCCTTAATCTGGACTGAGATGCTCTTCTCTTCTGGAAACAAACTTTGCATTATTGTCCTGTTATCTCAGTAAAGCTGCTGTGAAACAGTCAGTTTTGTAAAAAGCTCTGTATAAATAAAGCTGACTTGACCTGACGTTCTGTGAGCGCCTGCAGAAGTGACGTGTGTGTGTGTGTGTCCTCAGCTGTGATTGGTCAGGCCGTTCACCAGCTGCTGCTGATCCAGGCGTTCAGACCCGATCGTCTGCTGGCCATGTCACACATCTTTGTGTCCAGAATCCTGGGAGAAAACTTCATGGCCATCATCGATCAGCCGCTGGACCTGGCCAACATCGTGGACAGCGAGGTAAGAGGCGTGTGTGTGAGAGACGTGAGCAGCTCCTGCTTCAGTGCTCGTGTGTGTGTGTGTGTGTGTGTGTGTGTGTGTGTGTGTGTGTGTGTGTGTGAGTGAGACGCGAGCTGCCCCTGCTTCTGTGCTCGTGTGTGTGTGAGAGAGAGAGACGTGAGCTGCTCCTGCTTCAGTGCTTGTGTGTGTGTGCAGGTGAAGCCGGGGACGCCGGTGCTGATGTGTTCTGTGCCTGGGTACGATGCTAGTGGTCTAGTGAGGGATCTCGCCGCCGAGCAGAACAAACACATCACCTCCATCTCCATCGGTGAGACCTCACAAACACACACATGTAGATATAACACACACATACACATGTAGATATAACACACACACGTAGATATAACACACACATACACATGTAGATATAACACACTGGATTCAACGGTGGAAGCTTGTTTCTGCCAGGGAATACACAATGTAAAAGGTAATTGTGGCTTTTTATCTCAGAATGGCATGATATAAAGTCACAATTGCTTGTTATAAAGTGACAATTGTGAGAAATAAACTCAAAATTCGGACTTTCTCAGAATTGCATGATATGGAAAGTTAGCAAACGTAAGCTGAACTCTTGTGTGTGCGTCTCCAGGTTCTGCTGAAGGGTTCAATAAGGCGGACCGAGACATCAACACAGCGGTGAAGTCGGGCAGGTGAGAGAGCGTCCGACCAGCACACACTCCTCCGGCGCTCACGAGCTGCTCTCACGTGTGTGTTTGTGTTTCAGGTGGGTGATGCTGGAGAATGTGCATCTGGCTCCTGGTTGGCTGATGCAGCTGGAGAAGAAACTCCACTCCATGCAACCGCACTCCAGTTTCCGGCTCTTCCTCACCATGGAGATCAACCCGAAGGTCCCGCATCACTTCCTGTGCTCAGTCTGTGTCACATGTCATGAATGCCTCATCTGATGATTGATGTTCTCCCTCAGGTGCCGGTGAACCTGCTGCGTGCCGGGCGCATCTTCGTGTTCGAGCCTCCTCCGGGTATGAAGGCCAACATGCTGCGCACCTTCAGCAATATTCCTGTGGCGCGCATGTGTAAGGTGAGTCAGCAGAAACACATCTGATCTGATCTCTCTGTGGGATCTGTTATATCTTACTCCTAAACCTGACTAAACCTCAAACTCACTGGCAGTAAATGTGGGAATTTTCCAGAACATACTCAGTAAACCCACATATAGGTGTTTAACAGCTGATTTAATGTCTGAAACTGTTACTGGCACTTCTTGTGTTTATTTCCTCTTTAATATGTTTTTCTCATCCGTAAGTTGCTTTGGATAAAAGCATCTGCTAAATTAGTAAACGTTGTTATTATTATTATTATTATTATTATTATTAAGTAGGACACCTAATGTAAGGTGTGCTGGAATGTGGGGTTAGAAATAAAATAAAGATATGCATGTTGTGTTTCTGCTCATCTCTGCTGTCAGTGTGTGTGTCACCGTGAGCTTCAGCATCGTGTCGATTGTTGTCACATGTTCATCATGTTGTTCTTCTCTCAGTCCCCGAACGAGCGAGCGCGCCTGTACTTCCTCCTGGCCTGGTTCCACGCCGTCATCCAGGAGCGGCTCCGTTACGCTCCGCTCGGCTGGTCCAAGAAATACGAGTTCGGAGAGTCGGACCTGCGCTCCGCCTGTGACACCATCGACACCTGGCTGGATGATACGGCGAAGGTGAGAGAGTGTGTGTGTGTGTGTGTGTGTGTAACACCTGTCGCTCTCCTCAGTGTGTGTGTGCGTGTGCGTGTGTGTGTGTGTGTGTGTGTGTGTAACGCCTGTCGCTCTCCTCAGTGTGTGTAACACCTGTCGCTTTCCTCAGTGTGTGTGTGTAACACCTGTCGCTCTCCTCAGTGTGTGTGTGTGTGTAACACCTGTCGCTCTCCTCAGTGTGTGTGTGTGTGTGTGTGTGTGTGTAACACCTGTTGCTCTCCTCAGGGTGTGTGTGTGTGTGTGTGTGTGTGTGTGTGTGTAACACCTGTCGCTCTCCTCAGGGTGTGTGTGTGTGTAACACCTGTCGCTCTCCTCAGGGTGGGTGTGTGTGTGTGTGTGTAACGCCTGTCGCTCTCCTCAGTGTGTGTGTGTGTGTGTAACACCTGTCGCTCTCCTCAGTGTGTGTGTGTGTGTGTGTGTAACACCTGTCGCTCTCCTCAGTGTGTGTGTGTAACGCCTGTCGCTCTCCTCAGTGTGTGTAACACCTGTCACTCTCCTCAGTGTGTGTGTGTGTGTGTGTGTGTGTGTGTGTGTGTGTGTGTGTAACACCTGTCGCTCTCTTCAGTGTGTGTGTGTGTGTGTGTGAGAGAGTGTGTAACACCTGTCGCTCTCCTCAGTGTGTGTAACACCTGTCGCTCTCCTCAGTGTGTGTAACACCTGTCGCTCTCCTCAGTGTGTGTGTGTGTAACACCTGTCGCGCTCCTCAGCGTGTGTGCAACACCTGTCGCTCTCCTCAGCGTGTGTGTAACACCTGTCGCTCTCCTCAGCGTGTGTGTAACACCTGTAGCTCTCCTCAGCGTGTGTGTAACACCTCTCCTCAGCGTGTGTGTAACACCTGTCGCTCTCCTCAGCGTGTGTGTGTAACACCTGTCGCTCTCCTCAGCGTGTGTGTAACACCTGTCGCTCTCCTCAGCGTGTGTGTAACACCTGTCGCTCTCCTCAGCGTGTGTGTAACACCTGTCGCTCTCCTCAGGGTGTGTAACACCTGTCGCTCTCCTCAGTGTGTGTGTGTGTGTGTGTGTGTGTGTGTGTGTATAACACCTGTCGCGCTCCTCAGGGCGTGTGCAACACCTGTCGCTCTCCTCAGCGTGTGTGTAACACCTGTCGCTCTCCTCAGCGTGTGTGTAACACCTCTCCTCAGCGTGTGTGTAACACCTGTCGCTCTCCTCAGGGTGTGTGTGTGTGTGTAACGCCTGTCGCTCTCCTCAGTGTGTGTGTAACACCTGTCGCTCTCCTCAGTGTGTGTGTGTGTGTGTGTGTCAAGTATATTTGTATAGCGCTTTTCACAATACAGATTGTATCAAAGCAGCTTCACAGTATTAAATTAAAATAATACAACAAGGTTTGTTTCAAGTGGAATTTATTGATTGATAAAATAAAATTAAATATCCCCAAAATATCCCAAACTGAGCAAGCCAAAGGCAACAGTGGCAAGGGACCGAAAAACTCCATCAAGTGACCTAATGGAGAAAAAAAAAACCTTGGGAGAACCCAGGCTCAGTCGGGGGCCAGTTCTCCTCTGGCATTTATGAACTAGAGACCGGATTGTAGTTTGAACTGTAAGATTAAAAATATTATATGAATGCCTGGCTGAAGAGATGCGACTTTAATCTAGTTTTAAACTGGGAGAGCGAGTCTGAGCAACGAACAGTATCAGGAAGACTATTCCAGAGTTTTGGAGCCAAATGTGAAAATGCTCTCCCTCCTTTGGTGGTTCTGGATATCCTAGGTATGACCAAAAGCCTTGAATTTAGTGATCTTAAAGAGCGCGATGGCTTATAGGGCGATAGGAGATCCGTTAAATAGACTGGAGCTAAGCCGTTTAGGGCTTTATAAGTCAGTAGCAATATCTTATAATTAATACGGAGCTTTATAGGTAACCAATGCAGTGATGATAAAATCGGTGTTATATGATCATATTTTCTTGATCTCGTAAGAACTCTAGCGGCGGCATTTTGGACTAACTGTAGCTTGTTTATTGAGGATGCAGGACAACCAGCTAATAAAGCATTACAGTAATCCAGTCTCGAGGTCATGAATGTATGAACTAACTTTTCTGCATCAGAAACTGATAGCATATTACGTAGCTTAGCAATGTTTCTAAGGTGGAAAAAGGCTGTTTTTGTAACATATGAAATATGATTTTCAAAAGACAGGTTGCAATCGAGTATAACACCCAGGTCTTTTACTGTAGAGGATAAAGTAACAGGACATCCTAAGATGTTAAAGTTGTATTGTGCGAGGTTTTGTGGGGCGGTTTTTTGAACCGATAAGTATTACCTCTGTCTTGTCTGGATTTAATAAAAGAAAATTACGCGTCATCCAATCTTTTATATCTTTAACACAGTCAATTTGGAAAATTTAGCGTTTTCATCCGGCCGTGATGAAATGTATATTTGAGTGTCATCAGCATAACAATGGAAACTAATTCCATGTTTCCTTATAATATTTCCAAGTGGCATCATATATATTGAGAATAACAGAGGGCCTAACACAGATCCCTGCGGCACTCCATAGTTTACTGGAGTTATGATCGATTTTTCTCCATTTAAATAGACAAAATGGTAGCAGTCAGATAGGTATGATTTGAACCAGCTTTATGCTTGTCCTTGAACACCAGTATAATTTTGTAGTCGATCTAAGAGTATTGTGTGATCTATAGTATCGAACGCAGCACTAAGATCAAGTAAAACTAGTATTGAGATACAGCCTTGGTCAGAAGCTAAAAGTAAATCATTTGTGATTTTAACAAGTGCAGTTTCAGTGCTATGATGCGGTCTGAATCCAGACTGAAACTTTTCATAGATATCATTTTGTTGCAAGAAAGAGCCCAGTTGAGCGGACACCACTTTTTCTAATATTTTAGACATAAATGGAAAATTTGAAATGGGTCTATAATTTGCTAGATTATTATGATCTAATTGTGGTTTCTTAATGAGAGGTTTTATAACTGCCAGTTTAAATGTTCTTGGAACATGACCTAAAGATAAAGACTCTTCCACTACAGGTAACACTTCTTTCAGTAGTTTAGTTGGTATAGGATCTAATAAACATGTTGTTGTTTTAGATGAAGTGATAAGTTTATTTAACTCTTTTTGTTCTATAGTTGTAAAGCACTGTAATTGTTCTTGCGGGGTGATAATTGAAGCTGAATTATAAGGCGCAATTGAAGATTGAACGTTTACAATTGTGGTTCTGATGCTTTCTATTTTCTCAGTGAAGAAGTTCATGAAATCATTACTACTGAACTGTAACGGGATATTTTGTTCGGGTGACGTCTGTTTATTTGTTAGTCTAGCCACGGTATTAAATAAAAACCTTGGATTGTTTTGGTTGTTTTCTATTAGTTTGCGGAGGTGCTCAGCCCTGGCCGCTTTTAGGGCCTTTTTATAACGTGACATACTGTCTTTCCACGCGATTCTAAAGACCTCTAAATTAGTTTGTTTCCATTTACGCTCTAAAATACGGGTTTCTTTCTTTAAAACATGCATAGTATTGTTGTACCATGGTGCTTTAATTTTCTCTCTGACCTTTTTTAATTTAATAGGTGCAACCACATTCAATGTTCTAGAGAGAATGGTGCTCATAGTGCTAGTTAGTTCTTCTAGTTCATCTGTTTGTTTGGGTTCAGGCAGCATCTGAGACAGATTAGATAAGCAATTTGAGAAATTATCTATGGTGGATGGGAGGATTGTTCTGCCTGGTTGATAACACGGCGCCGCATGACATATTACAGCAGTACGTAATATGCAAGTTACCATGTAGTGATCAGTGACATCATCACTTTGTGGAATGATATCTATATCGGTTGGATCGGTTCCATGTGATATAATTAAATCGAGTGTATGATTAAGACGATGAGTTGGTCCGGTGATGTTTTGCTTGACCCCAAATTAATTTAATAAATCTGTAAATGCAGCTCCTAACGCATCATTTGGATTATCTACGTGTATGTTAAAATCTCCAACAATTAATGCTTTATCGACATTGACTAATAGGTCTGAGAGAAAATCTGCAAACTCTTTTAGGAAATCAGCGTAAGGCCCTGGCGGTCTATATACGGTAGCCAAGGCTAGAGATAATAGGGATGTTTTTCTAACATCTAAGAGCGTAACATTTAGTACAAGTACTTCAAATGAAATAAACTTATAACCCGTTTTCTGAGTAACATTGAGAATATCTCTATAGATTGTTGTAACACCGCCGCCACGGCCAATCAGACGGGGCTCATGCTTATAACAGTATCCTGATGGAGTAGACTCATTTAGACCGAAATAATCATTTGGTTTAAGCCAGGTTTCAGTAAGGCAAAGTACATCGAAGCTATTATCTGTGACTCTTTCATTTACAATAACTGCCTTAAGTGTGAGTGATCTAATGTTTAGAAGACCTAGCTTTAGAAATTGTTTTTGTTTACTAATAGCAACATTTTCTGTTTTAATAACAATTCGATTTTTCCTAGATCCTGCAGTAGATTTATTATTTGATCTCACTAAACGAGGAATAGACACGGTTTCTATGCAATGTTCTACACTAGTATTTATATCAGTTAAATTGGTGCAGCAGAGACTATGATTTGGACTTTTGGTTACTAGTCAAAGAGTATTTAACATTTTGGAGATGTTATCCGACAGAAGATCCGCTCCGATTCTGCTTGGGTGTAAACCATCAGCACGGAAAAGCCTAGGACGCTCCCAAAACAGATTCCAATTATTTACAAAGAGCAGTCTCTGTTCATTACACCATGACATTAACCATTCATTTAGTGCAAATAATCTGCTGAACTTTTCATGCCCTAGTCGGTACGTGGGAAGCGGTCCTGACACAATGATCGTTGTTTCAGGCGATGTGCTGCGTACCGTATCGATTAGATTCCTGAAGTCTTTCTTCAGAATCTCCGTCTGGCGCAGCCTGATGTCGTTCACTCCCGCGTGCAGGACCACAGTTCCGACGCGCTCGTCACCGTTCAGGATCTCGGGAACGCGAGCAGCGATTTCAGAAACACGAGCACCAGGAAAGCAGTGACTGTGCACCTTACTTTTACCTAACGTAGCGTGTACGTGCCGAACGATGGAATCGCCGATGATCACAGCATCTCGTTCTGTTTCGCGTAGAGGGGAGAAGCGGTTTTGTGTGGATAACTCGAAAACCGGGAGGGTCGGAGAGAGTCTTGGTCTAAACCTGACTCGCGTCTTCCGCTGCGGAACCACCCAGGCTTCGTGGTGGCGTGTTGGAGCCGGAGTGAACGAGACCATGGCTGATCGCGACCGATGCTGAGGAATGCACGGAGTAGACGAGGTCGGAGTCAGCGGGTTAGTAACGTTAAACACTGATTTGTGTGCATCGGCGCGTGATGTTTCAAGAGCCAAACACCGGTCTCTCAGCTCGGCCTGTCTCAATAAAAGGTCGTGGATCTGTTTCTCAACAGCTTCCAGCTCAGACTGCAGTGCGTGCAGCTCAAATGTGTCCTCACCTGCACCAAAAGGTAGACTACTTACATCTGATATATTCGCCATTTTAACAGATGGACAGTGAGTTAGCAACGAAGCTACCACCGTCGGTGTATGAATGGGTGAATGTGAGGCTATATGTAAAGCGCTTTGGTGGCCATAGGTCTGTGAAAGCGCTATATAAATGCAGTCCATTTACCATTTACCAGTGATGCTATCAATATTAATACTAATTTATGACTGAAGTCTTGGATATAATCCGTCTTTTTAGTGGTAAGGGTGTAGAGTAGACGCACAATAGGCGAAAAAATGTTTGTTTGTAAGTGAGTGTGGAGAAGACGCGTTCAGCCGTGATCCACTGGAGTAACCTATAAGAGTATCCGGAGTTGGATCACTAAAGGCTTGAGACGCGTCTGCTCAACAGCCCGCGTTGTAACTATGAGGTTTGAGCAGTAGTGCTTCTCAGTGAGGAAAAGTAGAAAATGTTCGTTGTAAGTGAGTTTAAAGAGAAAAATCAAGAATTATAAATCAAATCGATAGAGCTCCAAAAACAACAACGCGTTCAGGTGTGTGTGTGTGTAACACCTGTCGCTCTCCTCAGTGTGTGTGTGTGTGTGTAACACCTGTCGCTCTCCTCAGGGTGTGTGTGTGTGTGTGTGTGTGTGTGTGTAACACCTGTCGCTCTCCTCAGTGTGTGTGTGTGTGTGTGTGTGTGTAACACCTGTCGCTCTCCTCAGGGTGTGTGTGTGTGTAACACCTGTCGCTCTCCTCAGGGTGTGTGTGTGTAACACCTGTCGCTCTCCTCAGGGCGTGTGTGTGTGTAACACCTGTCGCTCTCCTCAGGGCGTGTGTGTGTGTAACACCTGTCGCTCTCCTCAGTGTGTGTGTAACACCTGTCGCTCTCCTCAGTGTGTGTGTGTGTGTGTGTGTGTGTGTGTGTAACACCTGTCGCTCTCCTCAGGGTGTGTGTAACACCTGTCGCTCTCCTCAGGGTGTGTGTAACACCTGTCGCTCTCCTCAGGGCGTGTGTGTGTAACACCTGTCGCTCTCCTCAGGGTGTGTGTGTAACACCTGTCGCTCTCCTCAGGGTTTGTGTGTGTGTAACACCTGTCGCTCTCCTCAGGGCGTGTGTGTGTGTAACACCTGTCGCTCTCCTCAGGGCGTGTGTGTGTGTGTGTGTGTGTGTGTAACACCTGTCGCTCTCCTCAGGGTGTGTGTAACACCTGTCGCTCTCCTCAGGGTGTGTGTAACACCTGTCGCTCTCCTCAGGGCGCGTGTGTGTGTAACACCTGTCGCTCTCCTCAGTGTGTGTGTGTGTGTGTGTGTAACACCTGTCGCTCTCCTCAGGGTGTGTGTGTGTGTGTGTGTAACACCTGTCGCTCTCCTCAGGGCGTGTGTGTGTGTAACACCTGTCGCTCTCCTCAGGGCGTGTGTGTGTGTAACACCTGTCGCTCTCCTCAGGGCGTGTGTGTGTGTGTGTGTGTAACACCTGTCGCTCTCCTCAGGGCGTGTGTGTGTGTGTGTGTAACACCTGTCGCTCTCCTCAGGGCGTGTGTGTGTGTAACACCTGTCGCTCTCCTCAGGGTGTGTGTGTGTGTGTGTGTGTGTAACACCTGTCGCTCTCCTCAGTGTGTGTGTAACACCTGTCGCTCTCCTCAGGGTGTGTGTAACACCTGTCGCTCTCCTCAGTGTCTGTGTAACACCTGTCGCTCTCCTCAGTGTCTGTGTAACACCTGTCGCTCTCCTCAGGGTGTGTGTGTGTAACACCTGTCGCTCTCCTCAGGGCGTGTGTGTGTGTGTGTGTGTGTGTGTGTAACACCTGTCGCTCTCCTCAGGGCGTGTGCGTGTGTGTGTGTGTGTGTGTGTGTGTGTGTGTGTGTGTGTGTGTGTGTGTGTGTGTGTGTGTGTGTGTGTGTGTAACACCTGTCGCTCTCCTCAGGGCGTGCGTGTGTGTGTGTGTGTGTGTGTGTAACACCTGTCGCTCTCCTCAGGGCGTGTGTGTGTGTGTAACACCTGTCGCTCTCCTCAGGGTCGGCAGAACATCTCTCCTGATAAGATCCCCTGGGCGGCTCTGAAGACTCTGATGGCTCAGTCGATCTACGGCGGGCGCATCGATAACGAGTTCGACCAGCGGCTCCTGAACACGTTCCTGGATCGGCTCTTCACCACCAGCAGCTTCGACAGCGAGTTCAAGCTGGCGCTCAAAGTGGACGGGCACAAGGACATCAAGATGCCCGACGGCATCCGGTCAGCCTAACCCTAATGTTTCTGCATCACATGTTTATCTCTACAGCGCTATATACAGCAGCTTCAGTGAGGAACACGATCAGTGATGAACCTCCATCAGATATGAGATCAGTGTTGATTCAGTCCAGCTCAATAACAGTGTAAAGTTCATCAGTTGTGAATGAGTTCAGCTCTACGGAGGACAGTAGTTCAGTACATAGAAACACTCAGTGTGCAGAAGCGCTCTATTGTCAACATATAATAAGCTCAGCTCATGCAACACTGTCAAACCAAGCGGCTTTTTCCTGGTCAAAGTGGCAAATTTACACAAACATCTGAAGTGGTAAAAAAAATATGCGTGCATTTCACATGAAAAGGATTTAGCCTGAGAAAGTTCACCAAACATCGGTAAATGTTTTATTAAACAAAGTTTGTGAGGAGCACGTTTAAATAATCCAATCAACGATCTGTCCCATCAGCATAGAGGAGGCCGATATAAACCCTCTCCTGCACTCCTCACTCTCGGCTGGTTCTGCCACAGCCAGGAACTCTGGGAACTCTGGGATCGGGCCGAACACAGAATAATCTCCTCAGATAACATTTATTCTCTTGGATTTATTTGTGCCGCTCCTTCACAAGCCCAGCCTAACCCTAACCCACAAGCCCAGCCTAACCCTAACCCCTGTGATGAACAGCTGAATCAGATCTAATTCTGGGGATAAACTTGAATCAAATTGAACTAAATTAAGCTAAATGACTTGAGTGTCTTCTGTAGAGACACAGTTATAGAGCTGAACCAACACTGATCTGAGTAATGACTTGAGTGTCTTCTGTAGAGACACAGTTATAGAACTGAACCAACACTGATCTGAGTAATGACTTGAGTGTCTTCTGTAGAGACACAGTTATAGAGCTGAATCAACACTGATCTGAGTAATGACTCGAGTGTCTTCTGTAGAGACACAGTTATAGAGCTGAATCAACACTGATCTGAGTAATGACTCGAGTGTCTTCTGTAGAGACACAGTTATAGAGCTGAATCAATACTGATCTGAGTAATGACTCGAGTGTCTTCTGTAGAGACAGTTATAGAGCTGAACCAACACTGATCTGAGTAAGGACTCGAGTGTCTTCTGTAGAGACACAGTTATAGAGCTGAATCAATACTGATCTGAGTAATGACTCGAGTGTCTTCTGTAGAGACACAGTTATAGAGCTGAACCAACACTGATCTGAGTAAGGACTCGAGTGTCTTCTGTAGAGACTGTTATAGAGCTGAACCAACACTGATCTGAGTAAGGACTCGAGTGTCTTCTGTAGAGACAGTTATAGAACTGAATCAACATGACTCGAGTGTCTTCTGTAGAGACACAGTTATAGAGCTGAACCAACACTGATCTGAGTAATGACTCGAGTGTCTTCTGTAGAGACACTGTTATAGAGCTGAACCAACATGACTCGAGTGTCTTCTGTAGAGACACAGTTATAGAGCTGAATCAACACTGATCTGAGTAATGACTCGAGTGTCTTCTGTAGAGACAGTAATAGAGCTGAACCAACACTGATCTGAGTAATGACTCGAGTGTCTTCTGTAGAGACAGTTATAGAGCTGAACCAACACTGATCTGAGTAATGACTCGAGTGTCTTCTGTAGAGCTGCTTTACTGCAGAATGTGACTAGTTTCATAAATTTTGAAACATGAATACTGTTATTCCTGTGAAGAGGTCAGTGCTGTACGAGACACTGGTGAATGACCTCTGTGTGTGTGTGTGTCGGTCAGGCGTGAGGAGTTCATCCACTGGGTGGAGCTGCTGCCGGACACTCAGACTCCATCATGGCTCGGGCTGCCGAGTAACGCAGAGAAGGTCCTGCTCACGACTCAGGGTACGAGCGCTCTCTCACTCACTCATACACACACACACACACACTCTCTCTCTCTCTCTCTCTCTCTCTCTCTCTCTCTCTCTCTCTCTCTCTCTCTCTCTCTCTCTCATTCATTCACGCCAAACTCAAACTTTAAGTATCAACGCAGACTAGGACTGTCAGAATGGCTGAGAAGCTAATTTGGAATTTCTTTAAGTATTATCAAAATTTTAATTGCATTCTAAAACTGTTTGTGCATCAGGAACCTGAGAAAACACACTTCAACACGCAGCGTAATGAACTACATGAACACACTACAGCAAACAGACATTCAGAAACACTCACTTCTACTCTCTACATCTACATATTGTTCATCAAAAACACCAGACGCTTAGCTTGATCTGAGCGAGTGCTGAACGCTTTCTCTTTCTCTCTCTCTCACACACACACACACACACACACACACACACACACACACGGTTTTTGCATTTGAATGTGAAGCTTTTATTATTTTTTATTATTTTTTTATTGGAGTTTCTATCCGTCAGCCCTAGCGCAGACGTGGCAAACCTCCAGTTGCCTCTTTTCTGGTTTTCAGCACTTTAACCTCTTTATCAACACAATGCTTGAACATGCAAGTTTGTCCAGCGGTTAATTTGATCTCCCTCCTTCACTTCCTGTGGGCGTGTCCTTCGTGCACCTCACTTCCTGTGGGCGTGTCCCTCGCGCTCAGGCATTGACATGATGGGGAAGCTGTTGAAGATGCAGATGCTGGAGGATGAGGACGATCTGGCGTACGAGACGGAGAAGAAGCGCTCGACGTCCACGACCGATGCTCAGCCGGCCTGGATGAGAACGCTCCTGTCCACCGCTCGCAACTGGCTCCTGCTGATCCCAGAGGCCGTCAGCCCGCTCAAGCGCACCGTGGAGAACATCAAGGTATGCTGGGAAGGGCCTCGGGCCTCAGGGGTTTCTGCAGCTCACCCTGATCACAGTCAGGCACAGTCAAGCCCTCCAAAACTTACAGAAACACTTGTTTTCAATGGTTTAAATTAGTCATTGACTGTTTTTTTTTTATAACTGATACCAATTATTTACATGTTTATGTGCCGACAACCGATGTATAGAATATAGATATTTATGTTTTATTTCTGATTTATTTGATTCTGATCTATTTATTTTTGAGCTTGAGGTGAAGATGGGGGTCTCTCTCACACACACACACACACACACACACACACACACACACACACACACACACAGCCTCCTCATGATGTGTTCCTCCACAGGACCCGCTGTTCCGCTTCTTCGAGCGTGAGGTGAAGATGGGGTCTCGGATGCTGCAGGACGTGCGTCAGGATCTGACGGATGTGGTTCATGTGTGTGAGGGCAAGAAGAAGCAGACCAACGACCTGCGCACGCTCATCAACGACCTGGTCAAAGGTAGCTGACCCCTGACCCCTTACTCTGACCCCTGACCCCTTGCTCTCGTCACTAACCCTGTCCTGTTTCCTCAGGCATTCTCCCGCGCAGCTGGTGTCGCTACACCGTCCCAGCGGCCATGACGGTGATCCAGTGGGTGTCGGACTTCAGTGAGAGGATCCAGCAGCTGCAGCAGATCTCGCAGGGGGCGGCCACTGGGGGCGCTAAAGAGCTCAAGGTGTCCGAGAGAACACAACACACTCGATGAGGAAAACTAAAAACACAATCAGTGATGCTAACTGAGTTCCATTCAGTGAAGCAGCTCTAAAACAACCGTGTTCAGTTCATAAATGCAGAGCATTAAATGATGTTCTTCCTCAGTGTTTCTGTCTCGTTTTCCAGCACAAATATCTAAACATTCTTAAATATTTACTGGAGAAGAAGCAAAATGACTGAAGATATTAAGTCTTGATTTCCGAGAAACTCAACAAAATGAAGTGATTTTGGGTTTAAAACGAGAACTAATATCTGCCAATGGAGTCAGAAAAATACTCTTGTTTTCCCTTTGAATCAAGTGTTTTGTTCTGACTCCATTGACCAATATTTGTTCTGCTTTTTAACACAAACTCACAAATGTGTCCACCAGCAGTGCAAACAATTATTTGAATTTCCAGCACAAATATCTAAACATTCTTAAATCAAGATACATTTATTTTATATATTATTAAAATTAATTAAAAGTAATGGAGATTGTTAGGAAGTTCTTTTGAAGTGTTGTTAATAAAACTCGTGTTGATGTTTAGGGTTAGAGAGCACATTGACATGTATGTTTCCTCCACTGGGTGTGATGCTGAATGTGTTGTTCTCCAGAACATCCATGTGACCCTGGGGAGCCTGTTCGTGCCCGAGGCCTACATCACTGCCACCCGCCAGTACGTGGCTCAGGCCAACAGCTGGTCTCTGGAGGAACTGTGTCTCGAGGTCAACGTCACATCAGCACAAGGAGCAGCCCTCGACGCCTGCAGCTTCGGCATCAAGGGTGAGTGCGTGTGTGAGAGTGCGTGTGTGAGAGTGCGTGTGTGAGAGTGCGTGTGTGAGAGTGCGTGTGTGAGAGTGCGTGTGTGAGAGTGCGTGTGTGAGAGTGCGTGTGTGAGAGTGCGTGTGTGAGAGTGCGTGTGTGAGAGTGCGTGCGTGAGAGCCAATGTTGTTTTCGTCAACGATGACGATAACGAAATGATTTCGTTGACGCACCTTTTTTTTATGACGATAACGCGACGATGACTAGCTAAAAATGGCTCTAGGTGACTAAAACATGACGAGACGTTTTCGAGTTTTCGTTGACGAGACAGAACAAAAATGATTATAAGTCTGACGTTCACAATGCATGTCATTTCTGCCTATTTTGCGTGAAATCTGTCTGTTTTGAGCTAAAAAAAAGTATCAGCAATGCTGCCGCTTCCTATCCTTGTTTTGGGTACGCCCACCACGCATCAGATTCCACACAACAACAACACGGCTGCGGCTAGTCACTCGCCAGACATCTTCGATATGAGGCGCCGGACTGGACAAAAGCGAAACGAACTGCGCGAGCGAGCGACAGTGCGCGTGAGAGACCTATGGCAAGCCATAGTGTTCACAAACGCCTGGTCAGGCGTCTGATTGCACACTGACACGTCAAAAGCGTGCGTTTCGACGATTTGCCATAAAAGCGCACGTTCTAAACGCGCGCTTTGTGGTCACGGAAAACGCGCGTCACAAACGCGCGGTTTCTGCATCAAAAACCAGGCTTGAGTCTGCGCGCGAGAGAGACCGAGTGTGTCTGCGCGCGAGAGAGACCGAGTGTGTCTGCGCGCGAGAGAGACAGTGTGTCCGAGCATTAGTTTAGTAGGCTAATTGGTACAAAGTAATATATAATTATTATATAACTTAGATTATAACATTAATTATTAACTAATTATATAATAAAGCCACAATTGCCAAAGTAAGAATGTTTTTATTCCTGGCTTTTTTGGAGTAAAACACTGATTCCACTGTTACCACTTTATCTGTGTGTAATGTTGTAGTAGCTCAAATTGAATTGAGTTACAACACTCGAATTGCAACACTTGCTACAACCTGTCAAACCTAAGCCCATTTCCAATACTTTTTAACCTAAATTCATTTGTTAACCCTCTGGGGTCTGAGCTGTTTTCTGGGCTCTGGAGGTGTTCTGACATGCTCTGACATTTGTGGGGTTTTTTCTGTTACTAGTGACATTTTCATGGCTAAAGTCTAATTACACTGTATTCAGCACAAACTCTGCTACAATAATATATCAGCAGCATGTATGTAAAAGTTTGTAGTTTTGAGATAATGACATTTATGCGTGGTTTGTGAAAATACAAAAAAAAATTCTCACTGAAATAAGGCCATGAAACCCATACTGATTATTTCTTCACAAGACTTTTGAAAATTGTATGACATAGCCTAGAATATTTGCTCCAAAACTATGTGAAAATCACCCTGACTGCTCATTCAGATAAGACAATATATTGATTTAAAATTTCTAAGACGTGTTTTGTGTGACAAAGCCATATGCGAAGAGGCGTGATCATCTCATGAATATGTAAGCTTTTAACACCTGAGAAAGACAAAGACACTCCCCTAACTGCCCTATTAGGAGCGATCAGGCCCTGTCATTCAGAGCAACCTTGCACAAAGAATGAGGAGATTTAAAAAATAATGGCTTTTAGATTGTTTGGATTTATTTACAACACAACATAATCCAAAAATACAAATGACAAAAGAGCACATTGAAAACAATGATCCAAAGACAGAGACCTTTGTGCCATTCCTAAAAACATTGTACATACCTTTCATTTCCAAGGTGTTTGATTTTCACTTTACCATGTTCATGTACAGAGACTCATGTGAATGTTGAAGTCAGCAGGACTCAGTTGCATCTGGTCCCTGAAAGAAAAAGAAAAAAAAGAAAAAACGATGCACATACTGATATCAAGAGAAACTATAGGGCTGCACGATTTTGGGAATAGATTTTAGATTTTTCTGGTTAAAATTTCTTTTTAAAATTCACAGAACACACACACACACACACACGTTTCCAACAATATATAATGAACACCAGGTTTGTTGTGCCTTGTAGGCACAGCGCGCTCCAAAATATGATACATTCAAACGCACAGCGCGCTCCAAAATATGATACATTCAAACGCACAGCGCGCTCCAAAATATGATACATTCAAACGCACAGCGCGCTCCAAAATATGATACATTCAAACGCCATCGCACTCCAAAATATGATACTCAAACCCACAGCGCGCTCCAAAATATGATACACTCAAACGCACAGCGCGCTCCAAAATATGATACATTCAAACGCACAGCGCGCTCCAAAATATGATACATTCAAACGCACAGCGCGCTCCAAAATATGATACTCAAACCCACAGCGCGCTCCAAAATATGATACACTCAAACGCGATCGCGCTCCAAAATATGATACACTCAAACGCGATCGCGCTCCAAAATATGATACATTCAAACGCCATCGCACTCCAAAATATGATACTCAAACCCACAGCGCGCTCCAAAATATGATACACTCAAACGCACAGCGCGCTCCAAAATATGATACACTCAAACGCACAGCGCGCTCCAAAATATGATACATTCAAACGCACAGCGCGCTCCAAAATATGATACTCAAACCCACAGCGCGCTCCAAAATATGATACACTCAAACGCGATCGCGCTCCAAAATATGATACATTCAAACCCACAGCGCGCTCCAAAATATTAAACATTATGGTTATACCAAGGGGCAACATTCTGATCTGAAAAATGAAGCCTACCCGGAAGTGCGAAAAACTGCAATACATCGAAAATCCGCTAGGGGAAGGTCCCAAAAGGGAGCAAATGTCCATAGCCCCCATGTTAAAATGTCCGTTTTCACAGTATAAATTCATGTTTTTACAGGTTGGTCCCATGGACTTTTATTGGATTTTTCGATAGGTTCCGAGTGCCTGACAACGGCGAGGGTAGTGAATTTTTTTCTAACTCGTTAGTTTAGATAGTATTTAGATATAAAATGTATGACAATAAGGGCGTGGTTAACTTTGATTGACAGCTTGATTGACAGCT
This sequence comes from Leuciscus leuciscus, assembly GCF_965113295.1. Lineage (NCBI taxonomy): Eukaryota > Metazoa > Chordata > Actinopteri > Cypriniformes > Leuciscidae > Leuciscus > Leuciscus leuciscus. The sequence goes on from NC_138741.1 coordinate 603,133, forward strand.
GAAAGGCAGAATGACAACATAAGAAGCGCCATTTTTTAATACAGTTGACATATAATACTACTGTTTCTGTATCATGAAATGTAGTTTTAAGAGTTTTTCAGGCGAGAATGTAGTTGTTTAAAGCTCAAATCTGTGGTTTATTTATAAAGATTTATGAAAATTGTATCCAGTTGTGAGATCCAGCGATGACCGGGCGCTCGGCGCGATGTACCCCGCCTGGAGCAGCCTTTCATCGGCTAGACGTTTTGAGGTTTGCCGCTGACTCTGGCGTCTCTGTAGTGGTTAAACATGAGATATAATTCGTCTTGTCTATATCTAACGGGCGATTTTTGGTCTCGTGGGCAATCGTTTTGGCTGAGGGGAAGTTTCATAACTTTATAAGCTATATTTAACTTGTACCGTTGTATGGTTAGACTAGATCGAGCGCATGACTTTTTATGTTTGACTGAATTGTTTGCTTTATTTGTATAGCTTATTGTAACTTTACCTTTTACTTATACTTTTATAATAGCTAATATTGATAAAACTGAAATTTAACAAAAAGAGACTGGGTTGAGTTTTGTCATTTTAAATTTTAATACAACGAAGATGATCTGTAATGTTGTTTACTGCAACATCTGTTGTTTAGTACAAATGCACATATTGCCTGGACCATATTAAAATGTTTAATATTTTTATATTATATTTAAAACGAAAAGAGGCAGGTTTGTGTTTTATATTTCGTTTTGTTATAAATAGGCAAACGTTATGTGCAGTGAATATAATCAATACGCGTTGCCTGAACCACATTTGTGTGGCTATAATGTTTAAGATTTCTTTAAATGAAAACGAAAAGAGTTAGTATGGTGTTTTATAACATATTTCGTTGCCTAAAATATACACAGAGATAACCGGAGTAGCAGAGCGAGCTGAGTGACGCGCGCTGCTTCAGAAGGGGGCGGGGTTAGGGTTTCCCAAGATTTTCCAAGATGGCGCCGCCCATACCCCCCATAAACGGCTTCAAACCCGTTCTTCAGAAAGTCTATGGGTGACGTCACAGACGCTTTGTCCATATTTTTTACAGTCTATGGGTTATACATATCTATGTTTGAGCAGATATCCACAAACAGTATTTAACAGGAAACACGGGTCTAAATAGTATAATATTCACCATATATCTAGCAACAGTTCAACTGCAATGTGAAGTTTATGCAACAATACCATAAACTAATAAGTAAGAATTTCTTACCTTACATCTTTCTTGTCTTCAAATCGCGTTCTTCTTCTTCTGAGGTAAATCCAATATAAGCTCACAGCGCGTCTTCCAAACTCGACGAAAAGCAGAGACTTGTGAAGTGTTTTGGTGTTTTGTGTTTGAGGTAACGAGGGCGTTCGCGTTCCATGTGGAGATTTGCATGTGAATCTCTTTTGCGCGAGTGGGCGTGTCGAATTAAAAAGTAATTAGCAAGCGTTTGAGAAGCTGGACATCCTGTTGGTTTTATGCAAATTACTTAAACAGAGAATATTTGTTTTCAGTTTGAATCTGATCATTTAAAAGTACACACTTAAATGTGTATAAAGGTATATGGCTCATAAATGTGTGAGAAGGATTCGCTGAGTTTTGTTTCAGTTTATAGACGTGCTCAAGAAAAAAAAGTTCACCGCGACGGAGAGGCAGAACGCACACCCTGTTTATTTTCTTTATTTTACAAAAGCACAATGTTTTGATTTGATTGTAAGTGGACACATACAAAAGTAGAAATATCACAGATTATTTTTTTCTGTATAACCATAAATGACGGAGTAATTTAAGTTTATTGTACTACAATGTGAAGAAAATCCAGCAAAACGCGTCGGCGCGTTTCTCGACCTCAGAGGGTTAAAGACTACTTTCTTTTTTTTTCTTTTTTTACTAAAATTGACTAAAACTTGACTAAAACCTTTTTGTGTTTTCGTCGACTAAAACTATCAAGTTTATAAGTGACTAAAATGTGACTAAAACTAAAAAGCATTTTCGTCCAAAAGACTAAGACTAAAAGGGCTGCCAAAAACAACACTGGTGAGAGCGTGTGTGAGCGCGTGTGAGAGCGAAAAGGTGTCTGAGGGAGCTCTGCTGACGTGTGTGTGTGTGTGTGTGCGCGCAGGTCTGAAGCTGCAGGGAGCTGTGTGTGCGAACAACAAGCTCTCTCTGTCCACCACCATCTCCACTGACCTCCCGCTGACACAACTACGCTGGATGAAGCAGAGCAACAGCGAGAAGAGGAACATGGTGAGTGGAGACACACATACACATACATACATACACACACACACACACACTCTCACTCTCTCACTCGCTCACTCACTCACTCTCTCTCTCGCCCTCTCTCTCTCTCTGCAGGTCACACTGCCCGTGTATCTGAACTTCACGCGAGCCGACCTCATCTTCACCGTTGACTTTGACATCGCCACCAAGGAAGACCCACATCACTTCTACGAGCGGGGGGTCGCGGTCCTGTGCACCGAGTAGAAGAACACGCTTTACCCAGCATGCCTCAGTACAGAGGAACAGCTCGAACGCTTCTCTTTACCCAGCATTCCTCAGTGTAGTGTAGTGTAATCATAACTGTGTGTAGTGTAATCGTAATTGTGTAGAGAAATCATAACTGTGTGTGTCTTTAATGGGACGAGGTCAGAAGGTCAGAAGCATGTTGGACGATGGACTGTGTTTGTGTTTCTCACACAGATGTTTTAGTGGAACAGATGAGAAGTGTGTGTTTTAGATGGAAAAATGGAAGTTGACAAGTTTTGCATGATTGGTGGTTTTCAATAAAGCTCAAATATTCCGTAAGTGTATTTTGTGTCTGAATGTTATTCATGTGTGCCTGTAGGATCCTGAAACATGCATGTGAATTCATAAGTCAGCATAGACTATATACAGTGGGGGAAATAATTATTTGATCCTCTGCTGATTTTGTAAGTTCACCCACTTACAAAGGAAGGGTCTATGATTTTTATGGTGGGTTTATTTTTAACGGATAGAGAGAATATCAACAAAACAAATCCAGAAAAACATTATATAAAGGTTGTAAATTGATTAGCATTTGATCGAGTGAAATAAGTATTTGATCCCCAAGCAGCCAGCAAGAGTTCTGCCTCCCACAGATGATCATGTGCCCATGTGAACACAGAGTAGTCCTGTCACTTTAAGAAAGTATTCCTAAAGTCCTAATGTCAGTGGGCACAGAATCTGTCTTCCACTCCATCCTCTCCTCCAGCATGGGCAAGACCAGAGCCATCACACGTCAGGGAGAGACTGGACCTGCACACGGCTGGACTGGGCTAGACCCTCAGCGAGAAGCTTGAGGAGAAGGAGACTTACTTTTTACATTTATTCGTTTAGCAGACGCTTTTATCCAAAGCGATTTACAAATGAGAACAATAGAGAACACTAGAAGCAGTGAAACTAACAGTAGGACAACAATACGCAAGTGCTGTGACCCTTCTCAGTTTAATCTAATGCAATACTTTTTTTTAAGAATAGAATAGAAGAGAGTTTTGTAAGACTTTTGTTTTTGGTAAGGATGGTCATGAGAATGAGATAAAGATGAGAATGAGAACATCTAAATGATTCGGAGAAGGTTTGGGAGGAAGGGCTGTGCTCAGATGAGACCAAAATCGAGCTCTTTGGCATCAGCTTAACTCTCCGTGTTTGGAGGAAGAGAAATGCGGACCATGATCCCAAGAACACCATCCCTGCCACCCCTGGGCCGTGGATGGGTCTACCAGAACACTGGAGACGGGTCTTGGATGGGTCTACCAGAACACTGGAGACGGGTCGTGGATGGGTCTACCAGAACACTGGAGATGGGTCGTGGATGGGTCTACCAGAACACTGGAGACGGTCTGGATGGGTCTACCAGAACACTGGAGACGGGTCGTGGATGGGTCTACCAGAACACTGGAGACGGGTCTTGGATGGGTCTACCAGAACACTGGAGACGGGTCGTGGATGGGTCTACCAGAACACTGGAGACGGGTCGTGGATGGGTCTACCAGAACACTGGAGACGGGTCGTGGATGGGTCTACCAGAACACTGGAGACGGGTCGTGGATGGGTCTACCACAACACTGGAGATGGGTCGTGGATGGGTCTACCAGAACACTGGAGACGGGTCGTGGATGGGTCTACCAGAACACTGGAGACGGGTCGTGGATGGGTCTACCAAAACACTGGAGATGGGTCGTGGATGGGTCTACCAGAACACTGGAGACGGTCTGGATGGGTCTACCAGAACACTGGAGACGGGTCTTGGATGGGTCTACCAGAACACTGGAGACGGGTCGTGGATGGGTCTACCAGAACACTGGAGATGGGTCGACCAGAACACTGGAGATGGGTCGTGGATG